>NW_012313055.1:0-2222 GCF_000151885.1 Dipodomys ordii | reverse complement strand
AGAAGGAGCAGCAGAAGGAGAAGAGAAGCAGAAAGAGAAGCAGAAACAGAAGGAGAACAAGAAGGAGAAGCAGGAGAATCAGAAGAAGTAGAAGTAGAAGCAGAAAGAGAAGGAGAAGAAGGAGAAGCAGAAGTAGAATCAGAAGAAACATTAGAAGAAGAAGAAACAGGAGCAAAAGAAACAGAAGAAGGAGAAGAGCAGAAGCAGAAGCAGAAGGAAAAGCAGAAGCAGAAGGAGAAGCAGAAAGAGAAGCAGGAGAACCAGAAGAAGCAGGAGAAGCAGAAGCAGAAGAAACAGGAGAAGCCGAAGAAGCAGAAGCAGAATCTGAAGCAGAAGGAGAAACAGAAGAAGCACAATCTGAAGCAGAAGCAGAAGAAACAGAAATAGTAGAATAAGCAGAAGCAGAAGCACCAGGAGAAGCAGAAGAAGAAGAAGGAGAAGGCGAAAGAGAAGGATTAGGAGTAGGAGAAGCAAAAGGATAAGCAGAACCAGAAAGAGACGCAGAAGGAAAGCAGCACGAGAAGTAGGAGTAGCAGGAGAAGAAGAAGCAGGAGAAGTAGAAGAAACAGAAGGCGCAGAGGCAGAATGAGAAGCAGAAGGGGAAATTGAAGCAGAAGCAGAAGCAGAAGGAGAAGCAGAAGCAGAAGAAGAAGCAGAAGAAGGAGAAGGACAAGGAGAAGGAGAAATAGAAGCAGAAAGAGAAGCAGAACGAGAAGCAGGAGAAGCAGAAGCTGGAGAAGCCGAAGCAGAAGAAACAGAAGAAGGGGAAGAAGCAGAAGCAGCAGGAGAAGCAGAAACAGAAGGAAAAGCAGAAAGAGAAGCAGGAGAAGCAGAAGAAGCAGCAGCAGGAGAAGCAGAAGCAGAAGAATCCGAAAAAGCAAAAGCAGAACCTGAAGCAGAAGGATAAGAAGGAGAAGCAGAATCTGGAGAAGCAGAAGGAGAAGCAGAAGCAGAAAGAGAAGCAAAAGCAGAAGGAGAAGCAGAAGAAACAGAAGAAGCAGAGGCAGTAGTAGAAGAAGCAGAAGATTCAGAAGCAGAAGGAGAAGCAGAAGGAAAATCAGAAGAATTAGAAGGAGAAGGAAAAGGAGAAACAGGAGTAGAAGCAGAAAGAGAAGCAGAAGAAGGAGCAGTAGAAGGAAAAGCAGCAGGAGAAACAGAAAGAGCAGCAGAAGGAGAAGCAGGAAATGCAGAAACAGGAGAAGAACAAGCAGAAGAAACAGGAGAAGGACAAGAAGCAGAAGCAGAAGGAGAAGCAGAAAGAGAAGGAGGGGAAGCAGAAGAAGCAGAAGCAAGAGAAGCAGAAGCATAAGAATCCAAAGAAGCAGAAGCAGAACCTGAAGCAGAAGGAGAAGCAGAAGAAGCAGAATCTTTAGAAGCAGAATGAGAAGCAGAAGGAGAAGCAGAAGCAGAAAGAGAATCAAAAGCAGAAGGAGAAGCAGAAGAAAAAGAAGTAGAAGCAGTAGCAGTTGTAGCAGAAGCAGTAGGAAAAGCAGAAGAAAAAGCAGAAGAACAAGAAGGAGAAGGAGAAACAGAAGGAGAAGCAGAAGGAGAAGCAGAAAGAGAAGCAGGTAAAGCAGAAGAAGAAGAAGCAGAAGGAGAATAAAAGGAGAAGCAGAAGAAGGAGAAGGAGAAGCAGAAGCAGAAGAAGATGCAGAAGGAGAAGCAGAAGAAGCAGAAGCAGAAGGAGAAGCAGGAAAAGCAGAAGAAGCAGAAGCAAAAGGAGAAGCAAAAGAAGGAGAAGGAGAAGCAGAGGCAGAAGAAGAAGCATAAAGACAAGCACAAGCAGAAGGAGATGCAGAAGGAGAAGCAGAAGAAGCAGAAGATGAAGGAGAAGCAGAAGTAGGAGAAGGAGAAGAAGGAGTAGCAGAAGCAGAAGGAGAAGCAGAAGCGGAATGAGAAGCAGAAAGAGAAGCAGGAGAAGCACAAGAAGCAGAAGCAGGAGAAGCCGAAAGAGAAGAAGCAGAAGAAGCAGAAGCAGAAACAGAAGGAGAAGCAGAAGCAGAAGGAGAAGCAGCAGAAGAAGTAGAATCAGAAATTCAGGCAGGAGAAACAGAAGAAGCAGAAGCAGAAGCAGAAGGCGAAGCAAAAAGAGAAGGAGAAGGAGAAGTAGAAGAAGCAGCAGAAGGAGAAGCAGCAGAAGAAGCAGAAAAACAAGCAGGAGAAGCAGAAGCACAAAGAGAAGTAGAAGCAGAAGAAGCAGAATCAGAAGAAGCAGTAGATGA
>NW_012313054.1:0-2222 GCF_000151885.1 Dipodomys ordii | reverse complement strand
TCAAGCAGAGGCAGAAGAAGAAGCATAAGGACAAGCACAAGCAGAAGGAGATGCAGAAGGAGAAGCAGGAGAAGCAGAAGAAGCAGAAGCTGAAGGAGAAGCAGAAGGAGAAGGAGAAGGAGGAGAAGCAGAAGCAGAAGGAGAAGCAGAAGCAGAAGCAGAATGAGAAGCAGAAAGAGAAGCAGGAGGAGGACAAGAAGCAGAAGCAGGAGAAGCCGAAAGAGAAGAAGCAGAAACAGAAGCAGAAGGAGAAGCAGAAGCAGAAGGAGAAGCAGCAGAAGAAGTAGAACCAGAAATTCAGGCAGCAGAAAAAAAAGAAGCAGAAACAGAAGGAGAATCCAAAAGAGAAGCAGAAGGGGAACTAGAAAAAACAGCAGAAGAAGCAGAAAAACAAGCAGGAGAAGCAGAAGCAGGAAGAGAAGTAGAAGCAGAAGAAGAAGCAGTAGAAGCATAAGAAGCAGAAGCAGGAGAAGCAGAACCAGAAGAAAAAGAAGCATAAGAAGCAGAAGCAGAGGGAGAAACAGAAGAAGGAGAAGGAGCAGCAGAAGGTGAAGCAGAAGGAGATGCAGAAGGAGAAAGAGAAGCAGAAACAGAAGGAGAAGAAGAAGGAGAAGTTGGAGAATCAGAAGAAGCAGAAGCAGAAAGAGAAGCAGAAGTAGGAGAAGGAGAAGCAGAAGGAGAAGGACAAGCAGGAGAAGCAGAAGAAGCAGAAGCGGGAGAAGCAGCAGAAGAAGAAGAAACAGAAGAAGGAGAAGGAGCAGAAGGAGAAGCAGAAGCAGAAGGAGAAGCAGAAAGAGAAGCAGAAGAAGCAGTAGCAGGAGAAGCAGAAGCAGAAGAAACAGAAGAAGCCGAAGAATCAGAAGGAGAACCTGAAGCAGAAGGAGAAGCAGAAGCAGCAGAAGCTGGAAAAGCAGAAGCAGAAGAAACCGAACAAGCAGAAGAAGCAGAAGCAGAACGAGAAGCAGAAGAAGAAGGAGAAAGAGAAGGATTAGGAGTAGGAGGAGCAGAAGCAGAATAAAAAGCAGAAAGAGAAGCAGAAGAAGAAGAAGCAGGAGAAGAAGAAGCAGAAGCAGAATGAGAAGCACAAGAAGGAGAAATTGAAGGAGAAGGAGAAGGAGACGGAGAAGCAGAAGGAGAAGTAGGAGAAGCAGAAGAAGAAGAAGCAGGAGAAGCAGAAACAGAAGAAACAGAAGGAGAAGAGCAGAAGCAGAAGGAGAAGCAGAAGCAGAAGCAGAAGAAGCAGAAGCTGAAGCAGAAGAAAAAGAAACAGAAAAAGCAGAAGAAGCAGAAGAAGAAGCAGCAGGAGAAGCAGAAGAAGAAGAAGGAGAAGGAGAAAGAGAAGGATTAGGAGTAGGAGAAACAGAAGGATAAGCAGAAGCAGAAAGAGAAGGAGAATGAGAAGGAGAAGCAGGAGAAGCAGAAGAAGCAGAAGCAGGAGAAGCAGAAGCAGGAGAAGCAGAAGCAGAAGAAAAAGAATAAGCATAAGAAGCAGAATCAGAGGGAGCAGCAGAAGAAGGAGAAGCAGAAGCAGAAGAAGCAGCAGAAGCAGAAGCAGAAGAAGAAGAAGATGCAGAAGGAGAAGCAGGAGAAGCAGAAGGAGAAGGAGAAGGCGAAAGAGAAGGATTAGGAGTAGGAGAAGCAAAAGGATAAGCAGAAGCAGAAAGATACGCAGAAGGAGAAGCAGCAGGAGAAGTAGGAGAAGCAGGAGAAGCAGAAGCAGGAGAAGCAGAATAAACAGAAGACGCAGAAGCAGAATGAGAAGCAGAAGGAGAAATTGAAGCAGAAGGAGAAGGATAAGCAGAAGAAGGAGAAGGAGAAGCAGAAAGAGAAGCACAACGAGATGCTTGAGAAGCAGATGCAGGAGAAGCAGAAGCAGAAGAATCATAGGATGGAGATGAAGCATATTGAGATGCTGAAACAGAAGGATTAGCAGAAAGAGAAGCAGGAGAAGCATAAGATGTCTCTGCAGGAGAAGCAGAAGCAGAATAAGCCAAATAAGCAGATGCAGATCTTGAAGCAGATAGAGAAGCTCGAGTAGTATATGAAGCAGTATCTGGAGAATTTATGGAGAAGTAGAAGCAGAAATAGAAGTAAAATCAGAAGGGACAAGCAGAACGGGAAGTTAAGACTAGAGAAGCAGAGGCAGTATCAGACGAAGCTTTATGATCTGATGCAGAATGAGAAGCAGATTGAAAAGCAGACGAACGAGAAGGAGAAGGAGT
>NW_012313053.1:0-2223 GCF_000151885.1 Dipodomys ordii | reverse complement strand
ACCCCTGCTTTGTCCCACTGTGTCCCCCGCTGTGTGCCGCTGTGTCCCTGCTGTGTCCCAGGTGTGTCCCGCTGTTTCCCCGTTGTTCCCCGGTTTGTCCCCACTGTTCCCCGCTGTGTCCCTCGGTGTGTACCTCTCTGTCTCGCTCTGTCCTCGCTTTGTTCCTGCGATGTCCCGCTCTGTCCCTGCTGTGGCCCTGCTGTGTTCCACTCTCTCCCGCTGTGTGCAGCTCTGTGTCCCCCGCTGTGTCCCCCTGTATCCCGGTGTGTCCCGGCTGTGTCCCCGGCTGTGACCCCCGCTGTGTCCCACTCTTTCCCGCTGTGTCCCGCTGTGTCCTTGCTGTGTCCCCATTTGTGTCCCGCTGTGTTCTCTCTGTGTCCCCCGCTGTGTCCCGCTGTGTCCCCATGTGTCACGCTGTGTCCTCTCTGTGTATCCCTCTGTGTCCCGCTGTGTCCTCGCTGTGTCCCCGATGTCCCCCGCTGTGTCCCTTTGTGTCCCCGCTGTCTGCATGTGTGTTCCCGCTGTCCCCCGCTGTGTCCCCCGCTGTGTCCCGCTGTGTCCTCACTGTGTCCCCCGCTGTGTCCCGCTGTGTCCCCGGCTGTGTCCCCCACTGTGTCCCACTGTGTCCCCCGCTGTGTCCCGCTGTGTCCCGCTGTGTCCCCGCTGTTCGCCGGTGTGTCACCGCTGTTTCCTGCTGTCCCCCGCTATGTCCTCCACTGTGTCCCGCGGTGTCCTCGCTGTGTCTCACTGTCTCCCCGCTTTGTCTCCGCTTTGTCCCGCTGTGTCCCACGCTGTGTCCCGCTGTGTCCCACTGTGTCCCCCGCTGTGTCCCCGCTGTGTCCCCGCTGTTTCTTGCTGTGTCCCCGCTGTGTCCCGCTGTGTGCCGCTGTGTCCCCGTTGTGTCCCGATGTGTACCGCTGTGTCTGCCTCTGTGTACCCCGCTATGTCCTGTTTTGTCCCCCGCTGTGTCCTGCTGTTACCTCGCTGTGTCCCCCGCTGTTTCCCGCTGTTTCCCCCACTGTGTCACCCACTGTGTCCTTTGATGTGTCCCCAGCTGGGTCCCGCTGTGTCCCCCACTGTGTCCCCCGCTTTGTCCCCGCTGTGTCCCCACTCTGTCCCGCTGTGTCCCGCTGTGTCCCTCTGTGTCGCCCCCTGTGTCCCCCTGTGTCTCCACTGTTTCCCACTGTGACCCCCGCGCTTTCCTGCTGTGTCCCCCTTGTCCAGCGGTGTGTCCCCTCTGTCCTCCGCTGTGTACCCGCTGTGTCCCGCAATGTCACCGCTGTGTCCCGCTGTGTCCTCGCTGTGTTCCACTGTGTCCCCCGCTGTGTCCCCCGCTGTGTCCCCCACTGTGTCACACTCTATCCCCCGCTGTGTCCCGCTGTGTCCCACTGTGTCCCCCGCTGTGTCCCCGCTGTGTCCCCGCTGTGTCTTGCTGTGCCCCGCTGTGTCCCACTGTGTCCCACTGTGTCCCCCGCTGTGTCCCCGCTGTGTCCCCGCTGTGTCCTGCTGTGTCCCCGCTGTGTCCCACTGTGTCCCGCTGTGTCCCCGCTGTGTCCCGATGTGTACCGCTGTGTCTGCCTCTGTGTACCCCGCTGTTTCCTGCTGTGTCCTCGCTGTGTCCCCGGCTGTTTCCCGCTGTTTCCCCCGCTGTGTCACCCACTGTGTCCTTTGATGTGTCCCCAGCTGAGTCCCGCTGTGTCCCCCGCTGTTTACCGCTGTGTTCCCCACAGTGTCCCCCGCTTTGTCCCCGCTGTGTCCCCACTCTGTCCCGCTGTGTCCCACTGTGTCCCTCTGTGTCGCCCCCTGTGTCCCCGTGTCCCCGCTGTTTCCCACTGTGACCCCCGCGCTGTCCTGCTGTGTCCCCGTTGTCAACCCGTGTGTCCCCTCTGTACCCCGCTGTCCCACGCTGTGACCCGATGTGTCCCGCTGTGTCACCGCTTTGTCACTGCTGTGTCTTGCTGTGTCCCGCTGTGTCCACACTGTGTCTCGCTCTGACACAAACTGTGTCAAGCGGTGTCCCCAGCTGAGTTCCGCTGTGTCACTGCTGTGTCCCACTGTGTCATAAAAGTGTCACAAAAAGTCACGCTGTAACCCAATAAATACACACTGAGTCCAAAGCTGTGTCTCCACTGTGTCCAAATCTGACCCAATGTGTCCCGATATGTCCCGATGAGTCCCCAGCTGTGACCCGCTGTGTGCCCCCTATTGTTCACCTCTGAGTAC
>NW_012313052.1:0-2223 GCF_000151885.1 Dipodomys ordii | reverse complement strand
CGCTGTGTCCCGCTCTGTCCCTCACTGTGTCACGCTGTGTCACGCTGTGTCCCTCTCTGTCCCCACTGTGTCCCGCTGTGTCCCCCGCTGTGTCCCCCGCTGTGTCCTCGCTGTGTCCCCGCTGTGTCCCGCTCTTTCCTCACTGTGTCCCCTGCTGTGTCCCGCTGTGTCTCCTGCTATGTCCCCCGCTGTGTCCCACTGTGTCCCCTGCTCTATCCCCCGCTGTGTCCCGCTGTGTCCCCCGCTGTTTCCCCCGCTGTGTCCTGCTTTGTCCCCTGATGTTTCCCCCGCTGTGTCCCGCTGTGCCCCACTGTGTCCTCACTGTATTCCCCGTTGTGTCCCTCTGTGTCCCCGGCTTTGTCCGACTGTGTCACGCTGTGTCCCACTCTGTCCCCGATGTGTCCCACTCTGTCCCGCTGTGTCCCCGCTGAGTCCTCCAGTATCCCCCGCTCTGTTCCCCGCTTTGTCCGGCTGTATCCGCCACTGTGTCCCGCTGTGTCCTCGCTGTGTCCCCCGCTTTGTCCCGCTTTGTGCCCGCAGTGTCCCCGCTTTGTCCCGCTGTGTCCTCGCTGTGTCCCCCGCTGTCTTCTGCTTTGTCCCACGCTGTGTCCCGTTGTGTCCCCTGCTGTGTACCCCGCTGTGTCCTGCTGTGTACCACGCTGTGTCCCGCTGTGTCCCCCGCTGTGTCCCGCTGTGTCTTCCGCTGTGTCCAGCTGTGTCCACCGCTGTGTCTCGCTGTGTCCCCTGCTGTGTCCCCCGCTGTGTCCGGCTGTGTCCCCCGCTGTGTCCCGCTGTGACCAATGCTGTGTCCCTGCTGTGTCCGGCTGTGTCCCCGATGTGTCCAGCTGTGTCCCCGCTGTGTCCCCGCTGTGTCCCTCTGTGTATCCCGCTGTGTCCAGCTGTGTCCCTGCTGTGTCCCGCTGTGTCCCCCACTGTGTCCCGCTGTGTCCCCGCTGTTTCCCACTGTGTCCCCCGCTCTTTCCCCCGCTGTGTCCGGCTGTGTTCCCGCTGTGTCCCTGCTGTGTCTCGCTGTGTCCCCCGCTGTGTCCCCCCTGTGTCCCCGCTGTGTCCCGCTGTGTCCCCCTGTGTCCCCCGCTTTGTTCCCAGCTGTGTCCCCAGTGTGTCCCCGCTGTGTCCCGCTGGGTCCCACTGTGTCCCCTGCTTGGTCCCCGCTGTGTCCCACTGTGTCCCGCTGTGTCCCGCTGTGTCCTCGCTGTATCCCCCGCTCTGTCCCGCTGTGTCCTCGCTGTGTCCCCCGCTGTGTCCCACTGTGTCCCCCGCATTGTCCCGCTGTGTGCCCACAGTGTCCCCGCTTTGTCCGGCTGTGTCCCACTGTGTCCCGTGGTGTCCGGCTTTGTCCCCCGCTGTGTCCCCAGCTGAGTCCCCTTTGTGTCCCCCGCTGTGTCCCGCTGGGTCCTCGCTGGGTCCCCGCTGTGTCCCCCACTGTGTCCCGCTGTGTCCCGCTGTGTCCCGCTCTGTCCCCGCTCTGTCCCCGCTGTGTCCCGCTGTGTCCCCCGCTGTGTCCCCCGCTGTGTCCTCGTTGTGTCCCCGCTGTGTCCCGCTCTTTCCTCACTGTGTCCCCTGCTGTGTCCCGCTGTGTCCCCTGCTGTGTCCCCTGCTGTGTCCCGCTGTGTCCCCCGCTGTGTCCGACTGTGTGACGCTGTGTCCCGCTCTGTCCCCGATGTGTCCCGCTGTGTCCCGCTGTGTCCCCGCTGAGTCCTGCAGTGTGCCCCGCTCCGTCCCCCGCTTTGTCCGGCTGTATCCCCACTGTGTCCCGCTGTGTCCCGCTGTGTTCCCAGCTTTGTCCCTCTGTGTGGCCGCAGTGTCCCCGCTTTGTCCTTCTGTGTCCCACTGTGTTCCGTGTGTCCTGCTTTGTTGCCCGCTGTGTCCCCCGCTGAGTCCCATCTGTGTCCCTTCTGTGTCCCGCGGTGTCCTCGCTGTGTCCCCAGCTGTGTCCCGCTGTGTTCCTGCTGTACCGACGCTGTGTCCCGCTGTGTCCTCGCTGTGTCCCCCGCTGTGTCCCGATGTGTCCCCTGCTTTGCCGCCCGCTGTGTCCGGCTGTGTCCCCGCTGTGTCCCTCTGTGTCTCCCTGCTGTGTCTCCCGCTGTGTCCCACTGTGACCAATGTTGTGTCCCCGCTGTGTCCGGCTGTGTCCCCGATGTGTCCCGCTGTGTCCCCGCTGTGTCCCGCTGTGCCACGCTTGTGTCCAGCTTCTGTCCCCGA
>NW_012313051.1:0-2223 GCF_000151885.1 Dipodomys ordii | reverse complement strand
CAGCCGGGGGACACAGCGGTGGACAGCATGGGAAAGAGAAGGGACACAGTGGGACACAGAGGGGACACAGCTGGACACAGAAAGGGTACACAGCGGGGCACAGCGGACACACAACAGGGACAGAGCTGGACACAGAGGGACACAGAGGGGACAGAGCGGGACACAGCGGGACACAGCGGGACACAGCAGGGGACTCAGCGGGGCACAGCGGGGGACACAGGGAGGACACAGCTGGACACTGAGGGAGACAGAGCGAGGACACAGCCGGACACAGCGAAACACAGCGTGACACAGTGGGGACACAGCAGGGGACACAGCGGGACACAGCGGGGGACACAGAGGGACATAGCGGGGTACACAGCAGGCACAAAGTGGGACACAGCGGGGGACACAGCGAGGACAAAGCGGGACACAGCCGTGACACAGCGGGACACAGCTGGGGACACTGCGGGACACAGCGGGACACAGCGGGGACACAGCAAGGACACAGCGGGGGACACAGTGGGACACAGCCGGACACAGCCGGGGACACAGCGGGACACAGCGAGAGACACAGCGGGGGACACAGCGGGACACAGCGGGGGACACAGCGGGACACAGCAGGGAACAAAGAGAGGACACAGCGGGACCCAGCGGGACACAGCGTCGATAGAGTGGGGACACAGCGGGACACAGCGGTGAAACAACCGGACTCAGCGGGGGACACTGTGGGACCCAGCGGGAACCAGCGGGGACACAGCAAGGACACAGCGGGGGACACAGCAAGGGACACAGCGGGAGACAGAGCGGGACACAGTGGGGAACACAGAGAGAGACACAGCAGGACCCAGCGGGACACAGCGTCAATACAGCGGGTACACAGCGGGACACAGCGGGGTACACAGCTGTTGACACAACGGGACACAGTGGGGGACACAGCGGGACACAGCGGGGCACAGCAGGGACAAAACGGGAGACACAGTGGGGAACAGAGCAGGACACAGCGGGGGACACAGAGAGGACACAGTGGGGACACAGCGAGACTCAGCCGGGGACACAGCGGGGGAAAAAGTGGGACACCACGGGACACAGTGGGACACAGCGGGACACAGCGGGGTCACTGCGGGACACAGTGGGGGACAAAGCGGGACACAGCGGGACACAGCGGGGACGCAGCGGGACACAGCGGGACACAGCAGGACACGGCGGGGGACACAGCAGGACACAGAGGGGGACACAGAGAGGACACAGCGGGACACAGAGGGACACAGCGGGGGACAAAGTGGGGGAAACAGCTGGACACAGCGGGGAACACAGCGAGGACACATCAGGACCCAGCGGGACACAGCGTCGATACAGAGGAGACACAGCGTTACACAGCATGGTACAAAGCTGTGGACACAACGGGACACAGTGGGGGCACAGCAGGACACAGCGGGATGCAGTGGGACACAGCAGGACACAGCCGGGGGACACAGCTGTGGACAGCGGGGGACAGAGGAGGGACACAGCGGGACACAGAGGGGACACACCTGGACACAGAAGGGTACACAGCGGGGCACAGCGGACACACTACGGGGACAGAGCTGGACACAGAGGGACACAGATGGGACAGAGCGTGACACAGCTGGACACAGCGGGACACAGCAGGGGACTCAGCGGGACACAGCGGGGGACACAGGTAGGACACAGTTGGACACTGAATGAGACAGAGCAAGGACACAGCCGGACACAGCCAAACACAGCGTGACACAGTGGGGACACAGCAGGGGACACAGCGGGACACAGCCGGGGACACAGAGGGACACAGCGGGGTACACAGCAAGGACAAAGCGGGGCACAGCGGGGGACACAGCGAGGACACAGCGGGACACAGCGGTGACACAGCGGGACACAGCTGGGGACACTGCGGGACACAGCGGGACACAGTGGGGACACAGCAAGGACACAGCGGGGGACACAGCGGGACACAGCCGGACACAGCCGGGGACACAGCGGGACACAGCGAGAGACACAGCGGGGGACACAGCGGGACACAGCGGGGAACAAAGAGAGGACACAGCGGGACCCAGCGGGACACAGCGTCGATAGAGCGGGGACACAGCGGGACACAGCGGTGACACAACGGGACTCAGCGGGGGACACTGCGGGACCCAGAGGGACACAGCGGGGACACAGCGGGACACAGCGGGGGACACAGCAAGTGACACAGCGGGGGACACAGCAGGACACAGTGGGAACACA
>NW_012313050.1:0-2223 GCF_000151885.1 Dipodomys ordii | reverse complement strand
TGTGTCCCCTGCTGTGTCCCGCTGTGTCCCGCTGTGTGTCCCGCTGTTTTCCCCGCTGTGTCCCGCTGTGTCCCACTGTGTCCCGCTGTGTCCCGCTGTGTGCATGCTCTCCCCCGGTGTGTCCCCCACTGTGTCCCGCTGTGTCCTGCTGTGTCCCCGCTGTGACCCGCGGTGTCCTGCTGTGTCCGCCTCTATGTCCCACGCTGTGTCCCGCTGTGTCCCCGCTGTGTCCCCGCTGTGTCCCGCTGGGTCCCGCTGTGTCCACGCTGTGTCCACGCTGTGTCCCGCTGTGTCCCTGGTGTGTCCTCACTGTGTAATCTCTATGTCCCTGTGTCCCCGCTATGTCCCGCAGTGTCCCCCTATGTCCCCGCTGTGTCCTCGCTGTGTCCTTCTGTATACCGCTGTGTCCCCCGCTGTGTCCCCCACTATTTCCCCGCTGTGAAACGCTGTGTCCCGCAGTGTCCCTGCTGTGTCCTCGCTGTATCCCCAGCTGTGTCCCACTGTGTCCCCCGCTGTGTCCCCGCTGTGTCCCCGCTGTGTCCGCCTGTGTCCCGCTGTGTCCTCGCTGTGTCCTTCTGTATCCGGCTGTGTCCCCCGCTGTGTCCCCCACTATTTCCCCGCTGTGACCCGCTGTGTCCATGCTATGTCCCCCGCTGTGTCCCACTGTGTCCCCCACTGTGTCCCCGCTGTGTCATCCTGTGTCCCGCTGTGTCCTCGCTGTGTCCTTCTGTATCCCGCTGTGTCCCCCGCTGTGTCCCCCACTATTTCCCCGCTGTGTCCCGCTGTGTCCCCCGCTGTGTTCCCCGCTGTGTCCCGCTGTGTCCCGATATGTCCCACTCTTCCGCTACAGTGTCCCCCACTGTGTCCCTTTGCGTACCCCACTGTGTCCGCCTGTGTCCCGCTGTGTCACCCGTTGTGTCCCCCGCTGTTTCCCTTGCTTTGTCCCCACTGTGTTCTGCTGTACCCCGCTGTGTCCCCGGCTGTGTCCCCGCTGTGTCCAGCTATTTCCCGCTGTGTCCCGCTGTGTCCTTGCTGTGTACCCATTTGTGCCCCGCTGTGTCCTCTCTGTGTCCCCCGCTGTGTCCCGCTGTGTCCCCATGTGTCACGCTGTGTCCTCTCTGTGTATCCCTCTGTGTCCCGCTGTGTCCCTGCTGTGTCCCTGCTGTGTCCCGCTGTGTCCCGCTGTGTCCCCGATGTCCCCAGCTGTGTCCTGTTGTGTCCCCGCTGTCTGCATGTGTGTCCCCGGTGTGTCCCGCTGTGTCCCCGGTGTGTCCCCGCTGTGTCCCCGCTGTCCCCCGTTGTGTCCCGCTGTGTCCCTGCTGTCCCCAGGGGTGTCCTCGCTGTCCCCCGCTGTATCCCCCTCTGTGTCCCGCTCTGTCCCGTTTTGTCCCGCTGTGTCCCGCTGTGTCCCCACTGTGTCCCCGCTGTGTCCTCGCTGTGTCCCCTGCTGTGTCTTGCTGTATCCCCCCTGTGTCCCCGCTGTCCCCCGCTGTATCCCGGTGTGTCCCCGCTGTCCCCAGCTGTGTCACCGCTGTCACCCGCTGTGTCCCCCGCTCTGTCCCCGCTATGTTCCGCTGTATCCCGTGGTGTCTGACTTTGTGCCCCGCTGTGTCCCCCGCTGTGTCCCCGCTGTGTCCCGCTCTGTCCCCACTGTGTCCTGCTGTGTCCCCCGCTGTGTCCCCTGCTGTGTCCGGTTGTGTTTCCCTGTGTGTCCCGCTGTGTATTGCTGTGTACCGGCTGTGTCCCGCTTTGTATCGATGTGTCCCCGCTGTGTCCCCGCTGTGTCTCCCTGCTGTCCCCTGCTGTGTCCCCACTGTGTTCCGCTGTGTCCCCGCTGTGTCCCCGCTGTGTCTCCCTGCTGTCCCCAGCTGTGTCCCCTCTGGGTCCCGCTGTGTCTTCGCTGTGTCCCACTGTGTCCTCGCTGTGTCCGGCTGTGTCCCCGCTGTCCCCCGCTGTGTCCCCTGCTGTGTCCCCGCTGTGTCCAGCTGTGTCCCGTTTTGTCCCGCTGTGTCCCGCTGTATCCCCGCTTTGTGCCTGCTTTGTCCCCTCTGTTTCCCGCTGTGTCCCGCTGTGACCCCCGCTGTGTCCCGCTGTGTCCTCGCTCTGTCCCCCGCTGTGTCCCACAGTGTCCTCGCTTTGTCCCCCGCTGTGTCCCCTGCTGTGTCCCCCACTGTGTCCCGCTGTGTCCCCGCTGTCTGCGGGTGTGTCACCGCTGTCCCCCGC
>NW_012313049.1:0-2223 GCF_000151885.1 Dipodomys ordii | reverse complement strand
AAAAAAATTTCATCAGATTCTTATGCTTCTTGCTTCTCCTGCTTCTGCTTCTGCTGCTTCCCCTTTAATCACTTTCTGCTTCTCCTTCTGTTTCTGCTTAACCCTCTGCTTCTGCTTCTTATGCTATTTCTTTATCTTCTGCTTCTGCTTCTCCTGCTTCTGCTTCTTGTGCTTCTACTGCTTCTTCTTCTGCTTCTGCTTTTTCTGCTTCTACTTCTCTTTCTGCTTCTGCTTCTCCTGCTTGTTTTTCTGCTTCTTCTGCTGCTTCTCCTTCTGCTGCTTCTTCTACTTCTCCTACTGCTTCTCTTTTTGCTTCTCCTTCTGCTTTTACTTCTTCTGTTTCTCCTGCCTGAATTTCTGGTTCTACTTCTTCTGCTGCTTCTCCTTCTGCTTCTAATTCTGCTTCTGATTCTGCTTCTTCTGCTTCTTCTCTTTCGGCTTCTCCTGCTTCTGCTTCTTGTGCTTCTCCTGCTTCTCTTTCTGCTTCTCATTCCGCTTCTGCTTCTCCTTCTGCTTCTGCTTCTCCTCCTTCTCCTTCTCCTACTTCTGCTTCTCCTTCATCTTCTGCTTCTTCTGCTTCTCCTGCTTCTCCTTCTGCATCTCCTTCTGCTTGTGCTTCTCCTTATGCTTCTTCTTCTGCCTCTGCTTCTCCGTCTCCTTCTTTGGGTTCTCCTTTTGCTTCTGCTTCTTCTGCTTTTCCTGCTTCTCCTTCTGCTTCTGCTTCTTTGCTTCTCCTTCTGCATCTTCTTCTGCTTCTGCTTCTCCTTCTTCTGCTTCTCCTTCTTATTCTCCTACTGCTTGTCCTTCTGTTTCCCTTCTCCTTCTTGTTCTTCTGCTTTTCCTTCTGCTTCTCGTTCTGCTTCTGCTACAACTGCTACTGCTTCTACTTCTTCTGTTTCTTCTGCTTCTCCCTTCTGCTTTAGATTCTCTTTCTGCTTCTGCTTCTCCTTCTGCTTCTCATTCTGCTTCTAAAGATTCTGCTTCTTCTGCTTCTCCTGCTTCTCCTTCTGCTTCAGGTTCTGCTTCTGCTTCTTCGGATTCTTATGCTTCTAGTTTTCCTGCTTCTGCTTCTTCTGCTTCCCCTCCTTCTGTTTCTGCTTCTCCTTCTGCTTCTGCTTCTTGTCCTTCTCCTGTTTCTTCTGCTTGTTCTTCTCTTGTTTCTGCATTTCCTGCTTCTCCTTCTGCTGCTCTTTCTTTTTCTCCTGCCGCTTTTCCTTCTACTGCTCCTTCTTCTGCTTCTCTTTCTGCTTCTACTCCTGTTTCTCCTTCTCCTTCTCCTTCTAGATCTTCTGCTTTTCCTTCTGCTTCTCCTTCTGCTTCTGAATCTTCTGCTTCTTCTGATACTGCCTCTGCTTCTTCTGTTTCTTCTGCTTCTCCTTCTGCTTTTGCTTCTCTTTCTGCTTCTGCTTCTCCTTCTGCTTCTCCAGATTCTGCTTCTTCTGCTTCTCCTGCTTCTCCTTCTGCTTCAGGTTCTGCTTTTGCTTCTTCGGCTTCTTCTGCTTCTGCTTCTTCTGCTGCTGCTTCTTCTGCTTCTCCTGCTTCTCTTTCTGCTTTCCTTCTGTTTCTGCTTCTCCTTCTGCTTCTGCTTCTTCTCCTTCTTCTGTTTCTGCTTCTCCTGCTTCTCGTTCTGCTTCACTTTCTGCTTCTAATTCTCATTCTGCTTCTGCTTCTCCTTCTGCTTCTGCTTCTCCTTATGCTTCAATTTCTCCTTCTGCTTCTCATTCTGCTTCAGCGTCTTCTGTTTCTTCTGCTTCTCTTGCTTCTGCTTCTCCTGCTTCTCCAACTTCTTGTGCTGCTTTTCCTTCTGCGTCTCTTTCTGCTTCAGCTTAACATTATGCTTCTCCTAATCCTAATCCTTCTCTTTCGCCTTCTCCTTCTTGTTCTTCTGCTTGTCCTATTGCTTAAGCTTCTGCTTATTCTACTATTTCTGCTTCATCTGCTTATGCTTCAAATTGTGCTTCTTCTGTTTCACATTCTGCTTAAGATTCTGCTTCTGCTTCATAAGCTTCTCCTGTTTCTACTGCTTCTGATTCACCTACTTCTTCTGGTTCTCCTGCTTCTCTTTCTGCTTCTCATTCTGCATCTGCATCTGCTTCAACTTCTGATACTGCTACAGCTCTTCTCCTTCTTCTGTTTCTTTTGCATCAGATTCTACTGCTGCATCTTCTTCTGTTTATTACTGATTCTACTATCAGCTTCACTTCATTCACCTACTCTTTCTGC
>NW_012313048.1:0-2223 GCF_000151885.1 Dipodomys ordii | reverse complement strand
CTCGTGCTGCTTCTCTTCTGCTTCTCTTTTTGCTTCTCTATCTGCTTCTCCATTCTCGTTCTTCTGCTTCTCATTCTGCTTCTGCTTCTCCTTCTGCTTCTGCTTCTGCTTCAATTTCTCCATTCTGCTTCTCATTCTGCTTCTGCGTCTTCTGTTTCTTCTGCTTCTCCTGCTTCTGCTTCTCCTGCTTCTCCTACTTCTCGTGCTGCTTCTCCTTCTGCGTCTCTTTCTGCTTCTGCTTATCCTTTTGCTTCTCCTACTCCTAATCCTTCTCTTTCGCCTTCTCCTTCTCCTTCTTCTGCTTCTCCTGCTTCTCCTTCTGCATCTTCTTCTGCTTCTGCTTCTCCTTCTGCTGCTTCTTCTGCTTCTGCTTCTCCTTCTTCTGCTTCTCCCTCTGATTCTGCTTCTTATGCTTATTCTTTTTCTTCTGCTTCTGCTTCTCCTGCTTCTGCTTCTTCTGCTTCTACTGCTTCTCCTTCTCCTTCTTCTTCTCCTTCTCCTTCTCCTTCTGCTTCTCCTTCTTCTTCTTCTTCTTCTTCTTCTTCTTCTTCTTCTTCTTCTTCTTCTTCTTCTTCTTCTTCTTCTTCTTCTTCTTCTTCTTCTTCTTCTTCTTCTTCTTCTTCTCTTTCTGCTGCTTCTGCTTTTCCTGCGTCTTCTGCTTCTTGTGCTTCTTTTTCTGCTTCTCCTTCTGCTTCTGCTTCTGCTTCTGCTTCTTGGTCTTCTCCTGTTTCTTCTGCTTCTGCTTCTCCTGCTTCTGCTTCTTCTGCTTTTCCTGCTTCTCTTTCTGCTTCTCCTTCTGCTTCTGCTCCTCCTTCTGCTTCTGCTCCTTCTATTTCTTCTGTTTCTTCTTCTTCTGCTTCTCCCGCTCTGCTTCTTCTGCTTCTCCTGCTTCTCGTTCTGCTTCTCTTCGTCGGCTTCTCTTTCTACTTCTCCTTCTGCTTCTTCTGATTCTGCTTCTTCTCCTGCTTCTTCTCCTTCTGCTTTTGCTTCTTCTGCTTCTCCTGCTACTCCTTCTGCATCTCCTTCTGCTTGTGCTTTTCCTTCTGCTTCTTCTTCTGCTTCTGCTTCTCCTTCTTCTGCTTCTCCGTCTGTTTCTGCTTCTTCTGTTTTTCCTGCTTCTCCTTCTGCTTCTCATTCTTCTTCTCCTTCTCTTTCTCCTTGTCGTTATTCTGCTATTCCTTCTGCTTCTCTATCTGCTTCTGCATCTTCAGCTTCTTCTGCTACTGCTTCTGCTTCTTCTGTTTCTTCTGCTTCTCTTTCTGCTTCTCCTTCTGCTTTTGCTTCTCTTTCTGCTTCTGCTTCTCCTTCTGGTTCTCCTTCTTCTCCAGATTCTGCTTCTTCTGCTTCTCCTGCTTCTCCTTCTGCTTCAGGTTCTGCTTCTGCTTCTCCTTCTGCTGCTCTTTCTGCTTCTCCTGCTGCTTTTCCTTCTCCTGCTCCTTCTTCTGCTTCTCTTTCTGCTTCTCCTTCTGTTTCTCCTACTCCTTCTCCTTCTCGTTCTTCTGCTTTTCCTTCTGCTTCTCCTTCTGCTTCTGCATCTTCTGCTTCTTCTGCTACTGCCTCTGCTTCTTCTGTTTCTTCTGCTTCCCCTTCTGCTTCTCCTTCTGCTTTTGCTTCTCTTTCTGCTTCTGCTTCTCCTTCTGCTTCTCCAGATTCTGCTTCTTCTGCTTCTCCTGCTTCTCCTTCTGCTTCAGGTTCTGCTTCTGCTTCTTCTGCTTTTGCTTCTCCTGCTGCTGCTTCTTCTGCTTCTCCTGCTTCTCTTTCTGCTTTTCCTTCTGTTTCTGCTTCTCCTTCAGCTTCTTCTCCTTCCTATGTTTCTTCTGCTTCTGCTTCTCCTGCTTCTGCTTCTTCTGCTTCTCCTGCTTCTCCTTCTCCTTCTCTTTCTGCTTCTGCTTATCCTTCTGTTTCTCCTACTCCTAATCCTTCTCTTTTCTCCTACTCCTAATCCTTCTCTTTCTCCTTCTCCTTCTTCTTCTTCGCTTCTCCTGCTGCTTTTTTCTTTTGCTTCTTTTGCTTTTTTCTGTTTTCTTTCTTTTTTCTGCTTCATCTTTCTGCTTTCTTTTGCTTTCTCCTTTTGCTTTCTCCTTTTGCTTCTGCTTCTTTCTCCTTTCTGTTTTCTTTCTGTTTTCTGCTTTCTCCTGGCTTTCTTCTTTCTTTCTGTTTTCTTCCTACTTTCTTCCTTCTGGCTTTCTCCGTCTCCTTTCTTCCTTCTCCTTTCAATTTTCT
>NW_012313047.1:0-2223 GCF_000151885.1 Dipodomys ordii | reverse complement strand
GAAGAAGAAGAAGCATGCAAAAGCTGAAGCAGCTTATAGAGACGAGATGAAGAAGTAGAAGATGAAGAAGAAGAAGAAGATGAAGAAGAAGAAGAAGAAGAAGAAGAAGAAGAAGAAGAAGAAGAAGGAGAAGGAGAAGGAGAAGCAGTAGAAGCAGAAGAAGCAGAAGCAGGAGAAGAAGAAGGAGAACCAGAAGGAGAAGCAGAAGCAGAAAGAGAAGCAAAAGCAGAAGGAGAAGCAGAAGAAACAGAAGAAGCAGAATCAGTAGCAGAAGAAGCTGAAGATGCAGAAGCAGAAAGAGAAGCAGAAGGAATAGCAGAAGAACGAGAAGGAGAAATAGAAGGAGAAGCAGAAGGAGAAGCAGGAAAAGCAGAAGAAACAGAAGCAGACGGAGAAGCAGAAGAAGGAGAAGGAGAAGCCGGAGCAGAAGAAGAAGCAGAAGGAAAAGCACAAGCAGAAGGTGATGCAGGAGAAGCAGGAAATGCAGAAGACGCAGAAGCAGAAGGAGAAGAAGAAGGAGAAGAATCAGAATCAGAATAAGCAAAAGCAGAAATAGAAAGAGAAGCCGACGAAGAGAAGCTGAACGAGAAGTAGGAGAAGCAGAAGAAGCAGAAGAGGGAGAAGCAGAAGAAGAAGAAACAGAAGAAGGAGAAGGAGCAGAACCAGAAGCAGAAGCAGAAGGAGAAGCAGAAAGAGAAGCAAGAAAAGCAGAAGAAGCAGAAGCAGGAGAAGCAGAAGGAGAAGAAACAGGAGAAGGACAAGAAGCATAAAGAGAAGCAGTAGAAGCAGAAGAGGCAGGAAAAGCAGAAGCAGAAGAAAGAGAAGAAGAAGAAGACGAAGAAGAAGAAGAAAAAGAAGCAGCAGCATAAGGAGAAGCATAAGGAGAAGCATAAGGAGAAGTATAAGGAGAAGCAGTAGAAGCAGAAGAAGCAGAAGCAGGAGAAGCTGAAGCAGAAGAAAAAGAATAAGCAAAAGAAGCAGAAGCAGAAGCAGTGAGAGAAGCAGAAGAAGGAGAAGGAGCAGCAGAAGGAGAAGCAGAAGCAGAAAGAAAAGGAGAAACAGAAGGAGAACAAGAAGGAGAAGCAGGAGATTCAGAAGAAGCAGAAAGAGAAGGAGAAGAAGGAGAAGCAGAAGTAGAATCCGAAGAAACAGAAGAAGAAGAAGCAGAAGAAACAGAAGCAAAAGAAACAGAAGAAGGAGAAGAGCAGAAGCAGAAGCAGAAGGAGAAGCAGAAGCAGAAGGAGAATCAGAAAGAGAAGCAGGAGAACCAGAAGAAGCAGGAGAAGCAGAAGCAGAAGAAACAGGAGAAGCCGAAGAAGCAGAAGCAGAATCTGAAGCAGAAGGAGAAACAGAAGAAGCACAATCTGAAGCAGAAGCAGAAGAAACAGAAATAGTAGAATAAGCAGAAGCACCAGGACAAGAACAAGAAGGAGAAGGCGAAAGAGAAGGATTAGGAGTAGGAGAAGCAAAAGGATAAGCAGAAGCAGAAAGAGACGCAGAAGGAGAAGCAGCACGAGAAGTAGGAGAAGCAGGAGAAGCAGAAGCAAGAGAAGCAGAAGAAACAGAAGACGCAGAAGCAGAATGAGAAGCAGAAGGAGAAATTGAAGCAGAAGAGAAGCAGAAGCAAAAGGAGAAGCAGAAGAAGGAGAAGGAGAAGGAGAAGCGAAAGAGAAGCAGAAAGAGAAGCACAACGAGAAGCAGGAGAAGCAGAAGCAGGAGAAGCAGAAGCAGAAGAAACATAAGAAGGAGAAGAAGCAGAAGGAGAAGCAGAAACAGAAGGAAAAGCAGAAATAAAAGCAGGAGCAGCAGAAGAAGCAGCAGCAGGAGAAGCAGAAGCAGAAGAAGCCGAAGAAGCAGAAGCAGAACCTGAAGCATAAGGAGATACAGGAGAAGCAGAAGAAGCAGAATCTGGAGAAGCAGAAGGAGAAGCAGAAGCAGAAAGAGAGGCAAAAGCAGAAGGAGAAGCATAAGGAGAAGCAGAAGAAACAGAAGAAGCAGAGGCAGTAGCAGAAGATGTAGAAGCAGAAGGAGAAGCAGAAGGAAAAGCAGAAGAACGAGAAGGAGAAGGAGAAGGAGAAACAGAAGGAGAAGCAGAAAGAGAAGCAGAAGAAGGAGCAGGAGAAGGAAAAGCAGCAGGAGAAGCAGAAAGAGAAGCAGAAAGAAAAGCAGAAGGAGAAGCAGGAGATGCAGAAACAGGAGAAGAACAAGCAGAAGAAACAGGAT
>NW_012313046.1:0-2223 GCF_000151885.1 Dipodomys ordii | reverse complement strand
TCTCCTTCTGCATCTTCTTCTGCTTCTGCTTCTCCTTCTGCTTCTCCTTCTTATTCTCCTACTGCTTGTCCTTCTGTTTCCCTTCTCCTTCTTGTTCTTATGCTTTTCCTTCTGCTTCTCGTTCTGCTTCTGCTACAACTGCTACTGCTTCTACTTCTTCTGTTTCTTCTGCTTCTCCTTCTGCTTTTGATTCTCTTTCTGCTTCTGCTTCTCCTTTTGCTTCTCCTTCTGCTTCTCCAGATTCTGCTTCTTCTGCTTCTCCTGCTTCTCTTTCTGCTTCAGGTTCTCCTTCTGCTTCTTCACATTCTTATGCTTCTGTTTCTCCTGCTTCAGCTTCTTCTGCTTCCCCTCCTTCTCTTTATGCTTCTCCTTCTGCATCTGCTTCTCCTTCTGCTTCTGCTTCTTGTCCTTTTCCTGTTTGTTCTGCTTATGCTTCTCCTGTTTCTGCATCTCCTGCTCCTCCTTCTGCTGCTCTTTCTGCCTCTCCTGCTGCTTTTCCTTCTCCTGCTCCTTCTTCTGCTTCTCTTTCTGCTTCTCCTTCTGTTTCTCCTTCTCCTTCACTTTCTCGTTCTTCTGCTTTTCCTTCTGTTTCTCCTTCTGCTTCTGCATCAAACTGCTTCTTCTGCTACTGCCTCTGCTTCTTCTGTTTCTTCTGCTTTCTAGTTCTGCTTCTCCTTCTGCTTTTGCTTCTCTTTCTGCTTCTGCTTCTCCTTCTGCTTCTCCAGATTCTGCTTCTCCTGCTTCTCCTTCTGCTTCAGGTCTGCTTCTGCTTCTTCTGCTTCTGCTTCTCCTGCTGCTGCTTCTTCTGCTTCTCCTGCTTCTCTTTCTGCTTTTCCTTCTGTTTCTGCTTCTCCTTCTGTTTCTTCTCCTTCTTCTGTTTCTTCTGTTTCTGCTTCTCCTGCTTCTGCTTCTCCTGCTTCTCGTTCGGCTTCTCTTTCTGCTTCTCCTTCTCCTTCTCCTTCTTCTGCTTCTCCTTCTGCTTCTGTTTCTCCTTCTGCTTCTGCTTCTGCTTCAATTTCTCCTTCTGCTTCTCATTCTGCTTCTGCGTCTTCTGTTTCTTCTGCTTCTCCTGCTTCTGCTTCTCCTACTTCTCCTACTTCTCTTGCTGCTTCTCCTTCTGCGTCTCTTTCTGCTTCTGCTTATCCTTTTGCTTCTCCTACTCCTAACCTTCCTCTTTCGCCTTCTCCATCTTCTTCTTCTGCTTCTCCTGCTGCTTCTGCTTCTGCTTATTTTATTATTTCTGTTTCTTCTGCTTCTGCTTCAGATTGTGCTTCTTCTGTTTCTCCTTCTGCTTCAGATTCTGCTTCTGCTTCTTCGGCTTCTCCTGTTTCTTCTGCTTACAAGCTTCTCCTGCTTCTTCTGCTTCTCCTGCTTCTCTTCTGCTTCTCCTTCTGCTTCTGCTTCTCCTTCTGCTTCTGCTTCTGGTCTTCTCCTTCTTCTATATTTTTTGCTTCTGTTTCTTCTTCTTCTTTTTCTTCTGTTTCTTCTGATTCTACTTCTGCTTTTCCTTCTTCTAATTCTCTTTCTGCTTCTTCTGATTCTCCTGCTTCTCCTTCTTGTTCTCCTTCTGTTTCTGCTTCTCTTTCTGCTTCTCTTTCTCCTTCTGCTGCTCCTTCTCCTTCTCCTTCTTCTGCTTCTCCCACTGCTTCTGCTTCTGCTTCTTTTGCTTATTCTTTTTCTTCTGCTTCTGCTTCTCCTGCTTCTGCTTCTACTGCTTCTCCTTATATTTCTCCTTATGCTTCTCCTTATGCTTCTCCTTATGCTGCTTCTTCTTCTTCTTCTTCTTCGTCTTCTTCTTCTTCTCTTTCTTCTGATTCTGCTTTTCCTGCTTCTTCTGCTTCTACTGCTTCTCTTTCTGCTTCTCATTCTTCTTCTGCTTCTCTTTCTGCTTCTCCTATTGCTTCTGCGGCTCTTCCTTCTCCTTCTCCTTCTTCTACTTCTCCTTCTGCTTCTGCTTCTTCTGCTTCTCCTGCTTCTCCTTCTGCATCTCCTTCTGCTTCTGCTTCTCTTTCTGCTGTTTCCTACTGCTTCTGTTTCTCCTTCTGCTTCTTCTGCTTCTCCTTTCTGCTTCTCCTTCTGCTTCTCCTTCTGAGTCTCCTTCTCTATCTCGTTCTTTCTGCTTTTCACTTCTGCTCCAGCTGCAACTGGCTACTGCTTTCTGGCTCCTTCAGTCTCCTACAGCATCTCCTACCTGCAATAGATTCACTTTCAGCTTCTGGTTTC
>NW_012313045.1:0-2223 GCF_000151885.1 Dipodomys ordii | reverse complement strand
CAGGAGAAGCAGAAGCAGAATGAAAAGCAGAAGAAGGAGAAATTGAAACAGAAGAAGATGCAGAAGGAGAAGCAGAAGCAGAAGGAGAAGCAGAAGAAGGAGAAGCAGAAGGAGAAGCAGAAGGACAAACAGAAAGGAGAAGCAGGAGTAGCAGAAGCAGGAGAAGCAGAATCAAAAGAAATAGAAGAAGGATAAGAAGCAGAAGCAGAAAGAGAAGCAGAAACAGAAGGAGAAGCAGAAATAGAAGCAGAAGAAGCAGAAGCAGAACCTGAAGCAGAAGGAGAAGCAGGAGAAGCAGATGAAGCAGAATCTGGAGAAGAAGGAGAACCAGAAGGAGAAGCAGAAGCAGAAAGAGAAGCAAAAGCAGAAGGAGAAGCAGAAAGAGAAGCAGAAGAAACAGAAGAAGCAGAAGCAGAAGCAGTAGCAGAAGAAGCTGAAGATGCAGAAGCAGATAGAGAAGCAGAAGGAATAGAAGAATAACGACAAGGAGAAACAGAAGGAGAAGAAGAATGAGCAGCAGAAGGAGAAGCAGGAAAAAGAGAAGAAGCAGAAACAGACGGAGAAGCAGAAGAAGGAGAAGCAGAAGCAGAAGAAGAAGCATAAGGAAAAGCACAAGCAGAAGGAGATGCAGAAGGAGTAGCAGGAGAAGCAGAAGAAGCAGAAGCAGAAGGAGAAGAAGAAGGAGAAGAAGCAGAATCAGAAGAAGCAGAAGGAGAAGTAGAAAGAGAAGCCGACGAAGAGAAGCAGAACGAGAAGCAGGAGAAGCAGAAGAAGCAGAGCGGGAGAAGCAGAAGAAGAAGAAACAGAAGAAATAGAAGGAGCAGAAGCAGAAGGAGGAGCAGAAGCAGAAGGAGAAGCAGAAAGAGAAGCAGGAAAAGCAGAAGAAGCAGAAGAAGCAGAAGCAGAAGCAGAAGAAACAGGAGAAGGACAAGAAGCAGAAGCAGAAGGAGAAGCAGAAACAGAAGGAGAAGCAGAAAGAGAAGGAGGGGAAGCAGAAGAAGCAGAAGCAGGAGAACCAGAAGCATAAGAATCCGAAGAAGCAGAAGCAGAACCTGAAGCAGAAGGAGAAGCAGAAGAAGCAGAATCTGGAGAAGCAGAATGAGAAGCTGAAGGAGAAGCAGAAGCAGAAAGAGAATCAAAAGGAGAAGGAGAAGCGGAAGAAACAGAAGAAGCAGAAGCAGAAGCAGTTGCAGCAGAAGCAGAAGGAGAAGCAAAAGTAAAAGCAGAAGAACGAGAAGGAGAAACAAAAGGAGAAGCAGAAGGAGAAGCAGAAGAAGCAGAAGGAGAAACAGAAGGAGAAGAAGCAGCAGAAGGAGAAGCAGAAGCAGAAGAAGATGCAGAAGGAGAAGCAGGAGAAGCAGAAGAAGCAGAAGCAGAAGTAGAAGGAGAAGTAGGAGAAGGAGAAGGAAGTTCCGCAGAAGCAATAGGAGAAGCAGAAGAAGAAGCAGAAGCAGAATGAGAAGCAGAAAGAGAAGCAGTAGAAGAAGAAGAAGCAGGAAAAGCAGAAGCAACAGAAAGAGAAGAAGAAGAAGAAGAAGAAGAAGAAGAAGAAGAAGAAGAAGAAGAAGAAGAAGAAGAAGAAGAAGAAGAAGAAGAAGAAGAAGAAGAAGAAGAAGGAGAAGGAGAAGGAGAAGGAGAAGCAGTAGAAGCAGAAGCAGGAGAAGCAGAAGCAGGAGAAGCAGAAGCAGAAGAAAAAGAATAAGCATAAGAAGCAGAATCAGAGGGAGAAGCAGAAGAAGGAGAAGCAGAAGAAGCAGAAGCAGAAGAAGCAGCAGAAGGCAGAAGCAGAAGCAGAAGAAGATGCAGAAGGAGAAGCAGGAGAAGCAGAAGAAGGAGAAGGAGAAGGCGAAAGAGAAGGATTAGGATTACGAGAAGCAAAAGGATAAGCAGAAGCAGAAAGAGACGCAGAAGGAGAAGCAGCACGAGAAGTAGGAGAAGCAGGAGAAGCAGAAGCAGGAGAAGCAGAAGAAACAGAAGACGCAGAAGCAGAATGAGAAGCAGAAGGAGAAATTGAAGCAGAAGCAGAAGCAGAAGGAGAAGCAGAAGCAGAAGCAGAAGAAGGAGAAGGAGAAGCAGAAAGAGAAGCAAAAGGAGAAGCAGGAGAAGCAGAAGAAGGAGAAGCAGAAGCAGAAGAAACATAGGAAGGAGTAGAAGCAGAAGGAGAAGCAGAAACAGAAGGAAAAGCAGAAAGAGAAGCAGGAGAAGCAGAAGAAGCAGCAGCAG
>NW_012313044.1:0-2223 GCF_000151885.1 Dipodomys ordii | reverse complement strand
GGGGACACAGCGGAATACAGCGGGACACAGTGGGGACACAGTAGGGACACAGCAGGGACACAGTGGGACAGAGCAGGGGATACAGCAGGGGCCACAGAGGGACACAGCGGGACACAGCGGGACACAGCAGGGGACACAGTGAGGACACATTGGGACACAGCGGGTACACAGCGGGAGTCAGCGGGGGACACAGCAGGACACAGCGGGACACAGCGGTACACAGCGGGACACAGAGGGGCACAGTGGGGACAAAGTGGGTGACACAGCAGGGAACAGAGCAGGACACAGCAGGGGACACAGCGAGGACACAGCGGGACACAGCGGGACACAGCGGGGACACAGTGGGGACACAGTGGGGGACACTAAGGGGCACAAACGGGACAACACGGAACACAGCGGGACACAGTGGGATACAGCGGCGACACTGCGTGGATACAGCGGGACACAGCGAGGGACACAGCAGGACACAGCGGGACACAGAGGGGGACAAGGCGGGACACAGCGGGGAACAGAGCGGGGGACACAGCGAGACACAACGGGTACAAAGCGAGACACAGCAAATTACACAGAGGGCACACAGCCGGGACACAGCCGGGACACAGCAGAACACAGTGGGGAAAGAGCGGGACAAAGCGTGACACAGCGGGACACAGCGGGGTACACAGCGGGACTCACAGGGGACACAGCGGGGCACACAGTGGGACACACGGTGGACACAGCGAGGACACAGCGGGACACAGTGAGGACACAGCGGGACACAGCGGGGGAAACAGCGGGACACAATGTGGACACAGCAGTTGACACAGCGGGACACAGCGGGGGACAGAGGGGGACACAGCGGGGGACACAGGGAAGACACATTGGGACACAGCGGGGACACAGCGGGACTCAGCGGGGGACACTGCATTACACAGCGGGACACAGCGGGACACAGAGGGGGACACAGTGGGACAGAGCGGGGGACACAGCAGGGGACACAGAGGGACTCAGCTGGACACAGCGGGGGACACAGGGGGACACAGCGGGACACAGGGGGGGATACAGCGAGGACACATTGGGACACAGCGGGGACACAGCGGGACTCAGCGGGGGACACAGCAGTACACAGCGGGACACAGCAGTGACACAGCTAGACACAGCGGGGTACACAGCGGGACACACTGGGCACACAGCGGGGACACAACGGAGAAAGAGCGGGACACAGCGCGACACAGCGGGTCACAGCGGGGTACACAGCGGGACACACGGGGAACACAGTGTGGACACAGCGGGACACAGCAGGGGACACAGGGGGGACACAGCGGGACACAGCAGGACACAGAGGGGGACACAGTGGGACAGAGCAGAGGACACAGCAGGAAACACAGCGGGACACAGCGGGACACAGCGGGGGAAACAGGGGGGACACAGCGGGACACAGCAGGGGACACCGCGCGGACACATTGGGACACAGCGGGGACACTGCGGGACTCAGATGGGGACACAGCAGTACACAGAGGGACACAGCGGGACACAGAGGGGGACACAGAGGGGTAAACAGCGGGACACAGCGGGGAACACTGCGAGGACACAGCGGGACCATGCGGGACACAGCGTCGATACAGCGGGGACACATCGGGACACAGCGGGGTACACAGCTGGGGACACAGCGGGACACAGCGGGACACAGCAGGACCCAGCGGGGAAACAGCGGGGACACAGTGGGACACAGCAAGGACACAGCGGGACACAGCAGGACACTGCGGGGCACAGCGGGGGACACAGCGGGACACAGCGGGGGACACTGGGAGAACACAGCGGAACACAGCATGGGACAAAGTGAGGACACAGTGGGACACAGCGAGACACAGCAGGACACAGCGTGAAACAGCGGTGAACCTGCAGGGACACAGCGGGACACAGCGGGGGACACAGCGGGACCCAGCGGGACACAGCGGGGGACACAGCAGGACACAGCGGGGACAAAGCGGGACACAGCGGGGGACACAGCAGGGACAAAGCGTGACACAGTGGGGGACACAGCGAGGACACAGCGGGACACAGCGGTGACACAGCGGGACTCAGCTGGGGACACTGCGAGACACATCGGGACACAGCGGGGACACAGCGGGGGACACAGCGGGACACAGCGGGCGACACATGGGGAACAAAGCGGGACACAGCAGGGGACACAGCGAGGACTCAGCGGGACACATCTGGGACACAGCGGGAATCAGCGGGAGA
>NW_012313043.1:0-2223 GCF_000151885.1 Dipodomys ordii | reverse complement strand
CGGACACAGCAGGGGAAACAGTGGGGGACACAGCGGGACACAGCGGGACACAGCGAGGACACAGCGGGACAGAGCGGGATACTCCAGGGCACAGCGGGGGACACAGCGGGACACAGCGGGGGACACAGCGAGGACACAACGGAACACAGAGTGGGACACAGTGAGGACACAGCGGGACACAGCGGGACACAGTGGACACAGCGGGACACAGCGGGGGACACAGCGGGACACAGCGGGGGACACATGGAGGAATCAGCGGGACAAAGCGGGGACACAGCGGCGACTCACCGGGGGACACAGCGGGGGACAAAGTGGGACACCACAGAACACAGTGGGAAACAGCGGGACACAGCGGGGAAACTGCGGGGACACAGGGGGACAAAGCGTGGGACACATAGGGACACAGCGGGGGACACAGCGGGACACAGCCGGACACAGCCGGGGACACAGCGGGACACAGCGAGAGACACAGCGGGGGACACAGCGGGACACAGCGGGGAACAAAGAGAGGATACAGCGGGACCCAGCGGGACACAGCGTCAATAGAGCGGGGACACAGCGGGACACAGCGGTGACACAACGGGACTCAGCGGGGGACACTGCGGGACCCAGCGGGACAAAGCGGGGACACAGCAAGGACACAGCGGGGGACACAGCGGGACACAGCGGGACACAGCGGGGGACACAGCGAGTGACACAGCGGGGGACACAGCGGGACACAGTGGGGAACACAGAGAGAGACACAGCAGGACCCAGCGAGACACAGCATCGATATAGCAGGGACACAGCGGGGTACACAGCTGTTGACACAACGGGACACAGTGGGGGACACAGCGGGACACAGCGGGACACAGTGGGGGACACAGCGGGAGACAAAGAGGGACACCACGGAACACAGCGGGACACAGCAGAAACAGCAGTGACACTGCGGGGACACAGTGGGACACAGCGGGTGACACAGCGGGACACAGAGGGGGACAGAGCGGGACACAGTGGGGGACAAAGCCGGACACAGCAGGGGAAACAGTGGGCGACACAGCGGGACACAACGGGACACAGCGAGGGCACAGCGGGACAGAGCGGGACACTGCAGGGCACAGCGGGGGACACAGCGGGACACAGCGGGGGACAAAGCGACGACACAGCGGAACACAGAGTAGGACACAGTGAGGACACAGCGGGACACAACGGGACACAGCCGGGTCCCAGCAGTGGACACAGCGGGACACAGCGGGGGACACAGCGGGACACAGCTGGGGACACATGGAGGACTCAGCGGGACTAAGCGGGGACACAGCGGCGACTCACCAGGGGACACAGCGGGGGACAAAGCGGGACACCACAGAACACAGTGGGGAACAGCGGGACACAGCGGGGAAACTGCGGGGACACAGGGGGACAAAGCGTGGGACACATAGGGACACAGCGGGGGACACAGTGGGGGACACAGCGGGACACAGCGGGGAACACAGCGAGGACCCAGCGGGACCCAGCGGTACACAGCGTCGATACAGCGGGGACACAGCGTTACACAGCGTGGTACATAGCTGTGAACACAACGGGACACAGTGGGGGCACAGCGGGACACAGCGGGACACAGTGGGACACAGCGGGGACAAAGCTTGAGACACAGCGGGGTACAGAGCGGGAGACAGCGGGGGACACAGCGAGGACACAGCGGGACACAGCGCTGACACTGCGGGGGACACAGCGGGGGACACAGCCGGACACAGCCGGACACAGCGGGGGACACAGGGCGGACACAGCGGGACCCAGCGCGGGACACAGCGAGGACACATTGGGACACAGCGGGGACACAGCGGGACTCAGCGGGGGACACAGCAGTACACAGCGGGACACAGCGGGACACAGCGGGGGACACAGAGGGGTAAACAGCGGGACACAGCGGGGAACAAAGCGAGGATACAGCGGGACCAAGCTGGACACAGCGTCGTTACAGCGGGGACACAGCGGGACACAGCGGGGTACACAGCTGGGTACACAACGGACACAGCGGGGGACACAGCGAGGACACAGCAGAACACAGCGTGGGAAACAGCGAGGACACAGCGGGACACAGCGAGACACAGCGGGACACAGTGGGGACACAGCAGTAGACAGAGCGGGACACAGCGAGGACACAGCGGGGACACAGCGGGGACACAGCGGCACCCAGCAGGACACAGCGGGGCACACAGCGGGACACAGCGGGACACAGCTGGG
>NW_012313042.1:0-2223 GCF_000151885.1 Dipodomys ordii | reverse complement strand
GAAGAAGAAGAAGAAGAAGAAGAAGAAGAAGGAGAAGATTTTTTTAAGAAGAAGAAGAAGAAGAAGAAGAAGAAGAAGAAGAAGAAGAAGAAGAAGAAGAAGAAGAAGAAGGAGAAGAAGAAGAAAAAGAAGAAGCAAAAGGAGAAGAAGAAGCAAAAGAAGAAAGAGAAGCAGAAGAAGTAGAAGGAGAAGAAGAAGAAGCAGAAGTAGAAGCAGAAGGAGAAGTAGAAGAAGGAGAAGGAGGAGCAGAAGGACAAGCAGCAGGAGAAGCAGAAAGAGAAGCAGAAGAAGCAGAAGCAGGAGAAGCAGAAGCAGAAGAAAAAGAAGAAGCATGAGAAGCAGAAGCAGAGGGAGAAGGAGCACATGTAGAAGCAGAAGGAGAAGCAGAAGGAAAAGCAGAAAAACGAGAAGGAGAAGGAGAAACAGAAGGAGAAGCAGAAGGATCAGGAAAGCAGTAGAAGCAGAAGAAGCAGGAAAACCAAAAGAAGCAGGAGAAGCAGAAGCAGAAGAAGAAGCAGGAGAAGCAGAAGCAGAAGAAGGAGATGCAGAAGGAGAAGCAGGAGAAGCAGAAGAAGCAGAAGCTGAAGAAGAAGCAGAATTAGGAGAAGGAGAAGGAGAAGGAGGAGAAGCAGAAGCAGAAGGAGAAGCAGAAGCAGAATGAGTAGCAGAAAGAGAAGCAGGAGAAGCACAAGAAGCAGAAGCAGGAGAACCGGAAAGAGAAGAAGAAGAAGAAGAAGCAGTAACAGAAGCAGGAGAAGCAGGAGAAGCTAAGAAGCAGAAGCAACTGAAGCAGAAGCAAAAGAAACAGAAGAAGCATAAGTAGCAGAAGCAAAAGCAGAAGTAGAAGCAGAAGAACGAGAAGGAGAAAGAGAAATATAAGGAGAAGCAGAAGGAGAAGCAGAAGCAGAAGGAGAAGCAGAAGTAGGAGAAGGAGAAGGAAGAGCAGCAGAAGCAATAGGAGAAGCAGAAGGAGAAGCAGAAGCAGAAGGAGAAGCAGAAAGAGAAGCAGTAGAAGCAGAAGAAGCAGGAATAGCAGAAGCAAAAGAACGAGAAGAAGAAGAAGAAGAAGAAGAAGAAGAAGAAGAAGAAGAAGAAGAAGAAGAAGAAGAAGAAGAAGAAGAAGAAGAAGAAGAAGAAGAAGAAGAAGAAGAAGAAGGAGAAGGAGAAGCATAAGGAGAAGCAGTAGAAGCAGAAGAAGCAGAAGCAGGAGAAGCAGAAGCAGAAGAAAAAGAATAAGCATAAGAAGCAGAATCAGAGGGAGAAGCAGAAGGAGAAGGAGCAGCAGAAGGAGAAGCAGAAGCAGAAAGAGAAGCAGAAACAAAAGGAGAACAAGAAGGAGAAGCAGGAGAATCAGAAGAAGTAGAAGTAGAAGCAGAAAGAGAAGGAGAAGAAGGAGAAGCAGAAGTAGAATCAGAAGAAACAGAAGAAGAAGAAGCAGAAGAAACAGAAGCAAAAGAAACAGAAGAAGGAGAAGAGCAGAAGCAGAAGCAGAAGGAGAAGCAGAAGCAGAAGGAGAAGCAGAAAGAGAAGCAGGAGAAGCAGAAGAAGCAGGAGAAGCAGAAGCAGAAGAAACAGGAGAAGCCGAAAAAGCAGAAGCAGAATCTGAAGCAGAAGGAGAAACAGAAGAAGCACAATCTGAAGCAGAAGCAGAAGAAAAAGAAATAGTAGAATAAGCAGAAGCAGAAGCACCAGGTCAAGTAGAGGAACAAGAAGGAGAAGGCGAAAGAGAAGGATTAGGAGTAGGAGAAGCAAAAGGTTAAGCTGAAGCAGAAACAGACGCAGAAGGAGAAGCAGCACGAGAAGTAGGAGTAGCAGGAGAAGAAGAAGCAGGAGAAGCAGAAGAAACAGAAGGCGCAGAGGCAGAATGAGAAGCAGAAGGAGAAATTGAAGCAGAAGCAGAAGCAGAAGGAGAAGCAGAAGCAGAAGAAGAAGCAGAAGAAGGAGAAGGACAAGGAGAAGGAGAAAGAGAAGCAGAAAGAGAAGCAGAACGAGAAGCAGGAGAAGCAGAAGCTGGAGAAGCCGAAGCAGAAGAAACAGAAGAAGGGGAAGAAGCAGAAGCAGAAGGAGAAGCTGAAACAGAAGGAAAAGCAGAAATAGAAGCAGGAGCAGCAGAAGAAGCAGTTGCAGGAGAAGCAGAAGCAGAAGAAGCAGAAGAAGCAGAAGCAGAACCTGAAGCATAAGGAGATACAGGAGAAGCAGAAGAAGCAGAATCTGGAGAAGAAG
>NW_012313041.1:0-2223 GCF_000151885.1 Dipodomys ordii | reverse complement strand
TAAGTGAAGATGCTTATTTTGAGGATTTGAAGTGAAGCAGATCCTGAATGTGTATCTGTTGTTGTTAATTTTATTTGTTGCTTGAGTATCTGTTGATGAAGTTATAGAAGAAGGTGTATTATCAGTAGCAGAAGGAGAAGCATAAGTAGAAGCTGATAGTGATTTTTTTCAGAAGGTTATGTAGAAAGAGAAGGTGTTAAGCTGAAGAAGTAGAAGCGTAAGAATTTGATGAAGCAGAAGTAGAACTTTGAAGCAGGAGAAGTAGATGAAGCAGAATCTGGTGAAGTAGAATGACAAGCAGAAGGAGAAGCAGAAGCAGAAAGAGAATCAAAAGCAGAAGTAGAAGCAGAAGAAACAAAAGAAGCAGAAGCAGTAGTCGTTGGAGCAGAAGCAGAAGGAAAAGCATTAGGAAAAGCAGAAGAACGAGAAGGAGAAGGAGAAGCAGAAGGAGAAACAGAAGCAGAAGCAGAAGGAGAATCAGAAGGAGAAGCAGAAGCAGAAGAAGATGCAGAAGGAGAAGCAGAAGCAGAAGAAGATGCAGAAGGAGAAGCAGGAGAAGCAGAAGAAGCAGAAACAGAAGGAGAAGCAGAAGTAGGACAAGGAGAAGGAGAAGGAAGGGCAGCAGAAGCAATAGGAGAAGCAGAAGGAGAAGCAGAAGAATGAGAAGAAGAAAGAGAAGCAGGAGAAGCACAAATGCAGAAGCAGGAGAAGCAGAAAGAAGATACAGAAGAAGAAGAAGAAGAAGAAGAAGAAGAAGAAGAAGAAGAAGAAGAAGAAGAAGAAGAAGAAGAAGAAGAAGAAGAAGAAGAAGAAGAAGAAGCAAAAGGAGAAGAAGAAGCAAAAGGAGAAGAAGAAGGAGAAGCTGGAGAAGCAGAAGGAGAAGAAGAAGAAGCAGAAGTAGAAGCAGAAGGAGAAGTAGAAGAAGGAGAAGGAGGAGCAGAAGGACAAGCAGCAGGAGAAGCAGAAAGAGAAGCAGGAGAAGCAGAAGAAGCAGAAGCAAGAGAAGCAGAAGCAGAAGAAAAAGAAGAAGCATGAGAAGCAGAAGCAGAGGGAGAAGTAGCAGATGTAGAAGCAGAAGGAAAAGCAGAAGAACGAGAAGGAGAAGGAGAAACAGAAGGAGAAGCAGAAGGAGAGGCAGAGGGAGAAGCCGAAGGAGAAGCAGGAAAAGCAGAAGAAGCAGAAGCAAAAGGTGAACCAAAAGAAGCAGGAGAAGCAGAAGAAGAAGCATAAGTACAAGCACAAGCAGAAGGAGAAGCAGGAGAAGCAGAAGAAGCAGAAGCTGAAGGAGAAGCAGAAGTAGGAGAAGGAGGAGAAGCAGAGGCAGAAGGAGAAGCAGAAGCAGAATGAGTAGCAGAAAGAGAAGCGGGAGAAGCACAAGAAGCAGAAGCAGGAGAACCCGAAAGAGAAGAAGAAGAAGAAGCAGAAACAGAAGCAGGAGAAGCTAAGAAGCAGAAGCAACTGAAGCAGAAGCTAAAGAAACAGAAGAAGCATAAGTAGCAGAAGCAAAACCAGAAGTAGAAGCAGAAGAACGGGAAGGAGAAAGAGAAATATAAGGGGAAGCAGAAGGAGACGCAGAAGCAGAAGGAGAAGCAGAAGTAGGAGAAGGAGAAGGAAGAGCAGCAGAAGCAATAGGAGAAGCAGAAGGAGAAGCAGAAGCAGAATGAGAAGCAGAAAGAGAAGCAGTAGAAGCAGAAGAAGCAGGAAAAGCAGAAGCAGAAGTAAGAGATGAAGAAGAAGAAGAAGAAGAAGAAGAAGAAGAAGAAGAAGAAGAAGAAGAAGAAGAAGAAGAAGAAGAAGAAGAAGAAGAAGAAGAAGAAGAAGAAGAAGAAGAAGAAGGAGAAGGAGAAGTATAATGAGAAGCATAAGGAGAAGCATAAGGAGAAGCAGTAGAAGCAGAAGAAGCAGAAGCAGGAGAATCAGAAGCAGAAGAAAAAGAATAAGCATAAGAAGCAGAATCAGAGGGAGAAGCAGAAGGAGAAGCAGAAGCAGAAAGAGAAGCAGAAACAGAAGGAGAACAAGAAGGAGAAGCAGGAGAATCAGAAGAAGCCGAAGTAGAAGCAGAAAGAGAAGGAGAAGAAGGAAAAGCAGAAGTAGCATCAGAAGAAACAGAAGAAGAAGAAGCAGAAGAAACAGAAGCACAAGAAACAGAAGAAGGAGAAGAGCAGAAGAAGAAGCAGAAGGAGAAGCAGAAGAAGAAGGAGAAGCAGAAAGAGAAGCAGGAGA
>NW_012313040.1:0-2224 GCF_000151885.1 Dipodomys ordii | reverse complement strand
ATGAATAAAGAACACACTCAAAATTGTCAGGAAGAAAGTTTCCTTCAAGCCTTGAATTCTTTTCTTGTACAGTAAATAGGAAAGCAAAAGTTAACTTGAACTTTGTCATTCCTTTATGCTCAATTCATCTCCTGAGATCAATTTCCACATCTAGTAACAGTTACTTCCACTTACTTCCAGTGACAATCTATGGTGCTGCTCCAGAAAAAAAAATGAATGTTTTCTGGCTTCATTGAAATAGCACAAGGACACTTTTGGACATGAGATAACACGTGTTTCAGAGACAACTTAGTAAGGAGAAAATATGAAATTTAAATTGCTTATGAATACTTTTTTCATGAGTACATTTTGTTTGAAGTTCTTAAGTGCCCTGTAAATTATGGTGAATTTTAAATGGGAGAAGGTTCTCAGATCATTTTTTGTGAGTGTATGTGCTGTGCATTAACTTCCCAAGTGTACACGAGTGAACAGTAAGAGAAACAATAGCAATAATAGGAAAGAGAAGTTCTGTGTTTATATAAAAGGCTTCAGTAAAATATAGAACACTCTACAAATAAGACAACATTGAAACAATAAAGCCAAGTCCAGTATGTAGATTTATGGGAGTGATATAGAGAAAGCATTACTTCTATGTGGAAGATGAAGCCACATCCTTTCTAAATCACGATTTATAAACACGTAATTTTGTAAAAAGGAGAATGGAAGAATGTTTGTTTCCAATGCAAGTCATGTATGAGAGAATGGACTTAACTGGAAAAAATAGGAATTATACTAGCAATGAATCTGGTGTCTACGATCACATTTCTTTTTTTCCTTTTCTTATATTCTTTTTTGTAGTTGTTGGTCGTGGTACTTGAAATCTGGGACTGGACACTGTCCTTCTGCCACACAGCTCAAGGCTAGTGCTCTTCCACTTGAGCCACAGTGCCACTCCCAGTTTTCTGGTAGTTATTGGAGAAAAGAGTCTCCAGGACTTTCCTACCTGGGCTGGCTTAGGACCACATTTCTAACATTGTATACTCAAGATATGTAATGTCCAGGCCCAGAGTTCAAGCCCCACGACCGACAAAAAAAAAAGATATGTAATGTATATGTTCATCTATCTTTATATTAATTCTTGAGTTAAAAATCTGGGCTACAGGTTAGACTTAACACTCACAAAAGTGTTTGTAGTTTAAAAGTTGATAATCCGGAAAAATAAAACCTAAAAAGGTAAAGGAGTCTGAGAAGTTCAATTTGCATCCAGCCTGGGCAGAACAGGCTTTGAGACACTACCTATAATTAAACAGCCAAAAGCTGGAATACTAGTCATGAGCAAGATTGCTGAATAAGAGCATGAGGTTTTTGCATACATACATACAAACATACACATACACACAAAGGGACTTATATGTGCACACAAAAATACACAAATGAAACAACTCTCAGAATATGTAGAAAAGTTAGAAAACAATAGAAAATATGTCCTTAGTAAGACTAGAATCAAGTGATAATTTTTAATATTAGAAAGCCCTCCAGTGAACTTTCCCCAAAAAAGTTGAGAATATTACATAGCTAGGAATCAGTGATAGTAAGAGAGTCAAGCAACATTATTAACGGGATAGGATCCATGGAGGAATGAATCAGGAAACCCTGTAGGTGCATATAAAAATGTTCATATCTTGTGTGAATTGTTAGAACATCTTTGAAAATAGTTCATAAACAGTCTGAGCAGTCAGTCTAGTGGATAAGATCATAGGAGAAGTTCAGAATTGCGAGTCTGTTTCTAGAGTAAATAAACAAAATATGGCAGGACAATGTGATACAAGCCTGGAATTCTAGCACTTCATCAGGAGATTAGAGAATGGAATTACATTGCGATACCTTCTCTGGACCAGGTAGAACAACTTTGTCTCAATAAAACAAACCAAGCAACAAAAAAGGAATACACGGTTGGAATTTTGGGCTAATTTTCTCATTATGTTTTTAGAAGTCAAGTTTCCTATTGAAATGCAACCTATATATATCCTCATTTGTGTTTTAAATGCTCTAGATGCAGAATGGCTCATTATTTCCATCCAAAAATTTGCAAAACTAAGTAAGCACCATTCTGTTGGATTCCAAAGAAATGTTGAAGAATTAGAAAAGCTTAAGCCTGTAGAAATAGCAAGTTCATCTAATGTGTTACTTTGTAGACTTTGTTAAATTAGAATTTAGATTTAAAATATGTATTTTTGTTTGTTTG
>NW_012313039.1:0-2224 GCF_000151885.1 Dipodomys ordii | reverse complement strand
ACAGAAGAAGCAGAAGCCGTAGCAGAAGAAGCTGAAGATGCAGAAGCAGAAAGAGAAGCAGAAGGAATAGCAGAAGAACGAGAAGGAGAAGGAGAAACAGAAGGAGAAGAAGAAGGAGAAGCAGAAGGAGAATCAGGAAAGGCAGAAGAAGCAGAATCAGACGGAGAAGCAGAAGAATGAGAAGGAGAAGCAGAAGCAGAAGAAGAAGCAGACGAAAAGCACAAGCAGAAGGAGATGCAGAAGGAGAAGCAGGAGAAGCAGAAGAAGCAGAAGCAGAATGAGAGAAGAAGTAGAAGAAGCAGAGTCAGAAGAAGCACAAGCAGAAGTAGAAATAGAAGCCGACGAAGAGAAGCAGAATGAGAAGCAGGAGAAGCAGAAGAAGCAGAAGCGGGACAATCAGAAAAAGAAGAAACAGAAGAAGGAGAAGGAGCAGAAGCAGAAGGAGAAGGAAAAGCAGAAGGAGAAGCAGAAAGAGAAGCAGGAAAAGCAGAAGAAGCAGAAGCAGGAGAAGCAGAAACAGAAGGAGAAGCAGAAAGAGGAGGGGAAGCAGAAGAAGCAGAAGCAGGAGAAGCAGAAGCATAAGAATCCGAAGAAGCAGAAGCAAAACCTGAAGCAAAAGCGGAAGCAGGAGAAGCAGAAGAAGCAGAATCTGGAGAAGCTGAATGAGAAGCTGAAGGAGAAGCAGAAGCTGAAAGAGAATCAAAAGCAGAAGGAGACTCAGAAGAAACAGAAGAAGCAGTAGCAGTTGCAGCAGAAGCAGAAGGAGAAGCAGAAAGAAAAGCAGAAGAACGACAAGGAGAAGGAGAAACAGAAGGAGAAGCAGAAGGAGAATCAGAAGGAGAAGCAGAAGAAGCAGAAGGAGAAGCAGAAGCAGAAGAAGCAGAAGGAGAAACAGAAGCAGAAACAGAAGCAGAAGAAGCAGCAGAAGGAGAAGCAGAAGCAGAAGAAGATGCAGAAGGAGAAGCAGGAGAAGCAGAAGAAGCAGAAGCAGAAGGAGAAGTAGAAGTAGGAGAAGGAAGAGCCGCAGAAGAAATAGGAGAAGCAGAAGGAGAAGCAGAAGCAGAATGAGAAGCAGAAAGAGAAGCAGTAGAAGCAGAAGAAGCAGGAAAAGAAGAAGCAGAAGAAAGAGAAGAAGAAGAAGAAGAAGAAGAAGAAGAAGAAGAAGAAGAAGAAGAAGAAGAAGAAGAAGAAGAAGAAGAAGAAGAAGAAGAAGAAGAAGAAGAAGAAGAAGAAAAAGAAAAAGAAGAAGAACAAGAACAAGAAGAACAAGAAGAAGAACAAGAAGGAGGAGGAGGAGGAGGAGGAGGAGAAGGAGAGGCATAAGGAGAAGCAGAAGAAGCAGAAGCAGGAGAAGCAGAAGCAGAAGAAAAAGAATAAGCAAAAGAGGCAGAATCAGAGGGAGAAGCAGAAGAAGGAGAAGGAGCAGAAGGAGAAGGAGAAGCAGAAGGAGAAGCAGAAGAAGGAGAAGCAGAAGCAGAAGAAGCAGCAGAAGGAGAAGCAGAAGCAGAAGAAGATGCAGAAGGAGAAGCAGGAGAAGAAGAAGAAGCAGAAGCAGAAGGAGAAACAGAAGTAGGAGAAGGAGAAGGAGAAGGAAGGGCAGCAGAAGCAATAGGAGAAGCAGAAGGAGAAGCAGAAGCAGAATGAGAAGCAAAAAGAGAAGCAGTAGAAGCAGAAAAACCAGGAGAAGCAGAAGAAAGAGAAGAAGAAGAAGAAGAAGAAGAAGAAGAAGAAGAAGAAGAAGAAGAAGAAGAAGAAGAAGAAGAAGAAGAAGAAGAAGAAGAAGAAGAAGAAGAAGAAGAAGAAGAAGAAGAAGAAGAAGAAGAAGAAGAAGAAGAAGAAGAAGGAGAAGCATAAGGAGAAGCAGTAGATGCAGGAGAAGCAGAAGAAATAGAATAAGCAAAAGAAGCAGAAGCAGAAGCAGTGGGAGAAGCAGAAGAAGGAGAAGGAGAAGGAGAAGCAGAAGGAGAAGCAGAAGCAGAAAGAGAAGCAGGAACAGAAGGAGAACATACGGAGAAGCAGGAGAATCAGAAGAAGCAGAAGTAGAAACAGAAAGAGAAGTAGAAGAAGGAGAAGCTGAAGTAGAATCAGAAGAAACAGAAAAAGAAGCAGAAGAAACAGAAGCAAAAGAAACAGAAGAAGGAGAAGAGCAGAAGCAGAAGGAGAAGCAGAAGCAGAAGGAGAAGCAGAAAGAGACACAGGAGAAGCAGAAGAAGCAGAAACAGAA
>NW_012313038.1:0-2224 GCF_000151885.1 Dipodomys ordii | reverse complement strand
ACCGCTGTCTCCCCCCTGTGTCCCTCTGTGTTCCTCGCTGTGTCCAGCATTGTCCCCGCTGTGTCTCGCTGTGTCCCACGCTCTGTCCCCCACTGTGTCCTGCTGTTTCCCCCGCTGTGTCCCGCTGTGTCCCGCTGTGTGGCTCACTGTGTCCCGCTGTGACCCGCAGGGTCACCGGTATTTCCCGCTGTGTTCCGCTGTGTCCCGTGGTGTCCCGCTTTATCCCCCGCTGTGTCCCCCACTGAGTCCCCGCTGTGTCCCGCTTTGTCCTCACAGTGTCCCTCGCTGTCTCCCGCTCTGTCCCCCACTGTGTCTCACGCTTTGTCCTCGCTGTGTCCCACTGTGTCTCGCTGTGTCCCGCTGTGCCCCCACTGTGTCCCGTTTGTCCACAGCTGTGTACCACGCTGTGTAACACTGTGTCCCCGCTGTATCGACACTGTGTCCCGCTGTGTCCCGCTGTGTCCTCGCTGTGTTCCCCGCTGTGTCCCGCTGTGTCCCCCGCTGTGTCCCTTCTGTGTCCCTTCTGTGTCCCCCGCTTTGTCCCGCTGTGTCCCGCTCTGTCGCCGCTGTGTCCCACTGTGTCCCCGCTGTGTGCCCGCTGTGTCCCGCTGTGTACTCTGCTGTGTCCAGCTGTGTCACCGCTGTGTCCCGCTGTGGCGCCTCTCTGTCTCCGCTGTCCCCCACTGGTTCCTGCTGTGTCCCGCTCTGTCCCCCGCTTTGTCCTGCAGTGTCCCCTCAGAGTCCCCGCTGTGTCCCGCTCTGTCACACTGTGTCCCGTGGTGTCCCACATTTGTCCCCCGCTGTGTCCCCCGCTGAGTCCCCTCTGTGTCGCCTCTGTGTCCCCCTGTGTCCTCGCTGTGTGCCCCGCTGTCTCCCGCTTTGTCTCCCGCTGTGTTCCGCTGTGTCCCGCTGTGTACCCCGCTGTGCCCAGTTTTGTCTCCGCTGTGTCTCGCTGTGTCCCACGCTCTGTCCCACACTGTGTCCCGCCTTGTCCCGCGCTGTGTCCCGCTGTGTCCCCCGCTGTGTCCCGCTGTGTCACCCCCTGAGTCCGGGCTGTGTCACCGCTGTGTCCCGCTGTTTCCTCGCTGTGTCCCCTGCTGTCACCCTCTCTGTCCCATGCTGTGTCTCACGCTTTTTCCCCGCTGTGTCCCACTGTGTCCCGCTGTGTCCGGCTGTGCCCCCACTGTGTCCCTTTGAGTCCACAGCTGTGTACCACACTGTGTAACGCTGTGTCCCCGCTGTATCGACGCTGTGTCCCGATGTGTCCTCGCTGTGTTCCCCGCTGTGTCCCGCTGTGTCCCCCGCTGTGTCCCCGCTGTGTCCTCGCTGTGTCCCCTGCTGTGTCCCGCTGTGTCCCACTGTGTCCCCGCTGTGTGCCTGCTGTTTCCCGCTGTGTCTCCCGCTTTGTCCCGCTGTGTCCCCACTGTGTCCCGCTGTGTCCCGTTGTGTCCCCGCTGTGTGCCCTCTGTGTCCTGCTGTGTACCCCGCTGTGTCCAGCTGTGTCACCGCTGTGTCTCGCTTTGGCCACTCTCTGTCTCCGCTGTCCCCCGCTGTGTCCCCCGCGGTGTCCCGCTGTGTCCCGCTGTGTCCCCCGATTTTTCCTGCTGTGTCCCGCAGTGTCCCCCCTGGGTCCCGCTGTGTAACACTGTGTCCCGTGGTGTCCCACTTTGTCCCACGCTGTGTCCCCCGCTGAGTCCCCTCTGTGTCGCCTCTGTGTCCCCCTGTGTCCTCGCTGTGTGCCCCGCTGTCTCCCGCTTTGTCTCCCGCTGTGTTCCGCTGTGTCCCGCTGTGTCCCCGCTGTGACCCCAGCTGTGTCCCGCTGTGTCCCCAGCTGTGTCCCGCTGTGTCCCGCTGTGTACCCCGCTGTGTCCTGCTATGTTCCCGCAGTGTCCCCGCTGTGTCCCGCTGTGTCCCGCTGTGTCCTCGCTGTGTCCCCAGCTGTGTACCCCACTCTGTCCCGGTGTGTCCCCCGCTGTGTCTCTGCTGTGTCCCCGCTGTGTCCCGCTTTGTCCTGCTGTGTACTGCTGTGTCCCCCGCTGTGTCCCGCTGTGTCCTGCTGTGTCACGCTGTTTCCCCGCTGTGTCCCCGCTGTGTCCCTCTGTGTACCCGCTGTGTCCAGCTTTGTCCCTGCTGTGTCTCACTGTGTCCCACGCTCTGTCCCACTCTGTTTCCCGCTCTGTCCCCATACTAGTGTCCCGCTGTGTCCCCAGCTGTGTCCCACTGT
>NW_012313037.1:0-2224 GCF_000151885.1 Dipodomys ordii | reverse complement strand
TTCTCATTCTGCTTCTGCTTCTGCTACTTCTGTTTCTTCTTCTTCTGCTTCTCCTGCTTCTTCTTCTGCTGCTTCTCCTGCTTCTCCTTCTATTTCTCCTTCTGCTTCTGTTTCTGCTTCTGCTTATCCTTCTGTTTCTCCTTCTCCTAATCCTTCTCTTTCTCTTTCTCCTTCTCCTTCTCCTTCTTCTTCTTCTTCTTCTTCTTCTTCTTCTTCTTCTTCTTCTTCTTCTTCTTCTTCTTCTTCTTCTTCTTCTTCTTCTCCTCCTCCTCCTCCTCCTTCTTCTTCTCCTTCTCATTCTTCTTCTTCTTCTTCTTCTTCTTCTTCTTCTTCTTCTTCTTCTTCTTCTTCTTCTTCTTCTTCTTCTTCTTCTTCTTCTTCTTCTTCTTCTTCTTCTTCTTCTTCTTCTTCCTCTTCTTCTTCTTCTTCTTCCTCTTCTTCTTCTTCTTCTTTTTCTTCTTCTTCTTCTTCTTCTTTTCTTCTACTTCTTCTTCTTCTTCTTCTTCTTCTTCTTCTTCTTCTTCTTCTTCTTCTTCTTCTTCTTCTTCTTCTTCTTCTCCTTCTTCTTCTCCTTCTCCTCGTCCTCCTCCTTCTCCTCCTCTTCCTCCTCCTCTTCCTCCGCTTCCACCTCCTCCTCCTCCTCCTCCTCCTCCTGCTCCTCCTCCTCCTTCTTCTTCTCCTTCTTCTTCTTCTTCTTCTTCTTCTTCTTCTTCTTCTTCTTCTTCTTCTTCTTCTTCTTCTTCTTCTTCTTCTTCTTCTTCTTCTTCTTCTTTTCTTCTTCTTCTTCTTCTTCTTCTTCTTCCTCTTCTTCTTCTTCTTCTTCTTCTTTTTCTTCTATTTCTGCTTTTCCTTCTCTTTCTCCTTCTTCTACTTCTCCTTCTGCTTCTGCTTCTGCTTCTGCTTCTTCTGCTTCTTCTATTTCTACTGCTTCTGTTTCTCCTGCTTCTGCATCTTCTGCTTGTCCTGCTTCTCCTTCTCCTTCTCCTTCTCCTTCGATTTCTCCTTCTTCTGCTTCTCTTTCTGCTTCTGAGTATGCTTCTTCTGTTTCTTCTGCTTCTGCTTCTCCTGCTTCTGCTTCTTCTGCTTATCCTTCTTCGTCTCTTACTCCTAATCCTTCTCTTTCTCCTTCCCCTACTCCTTCTTCTACTTCTCATTCTGCTTCTGCTTCTTCTTCTACTTCTGCTTCTCCTTCTTTATCTCATTCTGCTTCCGCTTCTCCTTCTTATGCTTCTCCTTGTTCTGCTCCTCTTTCTGCTTATTCTCCTTCTCCTTCTTCTGATTTTCCTACTTCTCCTTCTCTTTCTGCTTCTCCTTCTTTAGATTCTTGCTCTTCTTCTTCTCCTTCTTCTTGTTCTTCTTCTTCTTGTTCTTCTTCTCCTTCTTCTTGTTCTTCTTCTTGTTCTTCTTCTTCTTCATCTTCTACTTCTTCTTCTTGTTCTTGTTCTTGTTCTTCTTGTTCTTTTTCTTGTTCTTCTTCTTCTTCCTCTTCTTCTTCTTCTTCTTCTTCTCCTTCTTCTGCTTCTGCTTCTACTTCTTTTTCTTCTGCTTCTACTTCTCCTTCTTCTGCTTCTTCTTTTACTGCTGCTTCTCCTTCTACTTCTGCTTCAATTTCTCCTTCTTCTGCTTCTCATTCTGCTTCTTCTTCTGCTTCTCATTCTTCTGCTTCTTCTGCTTCTCATTCTTCTGCTTCTTCTGCTTCTCCTTCTTCTTCTCCTTCTTCTTCTGCTTAACCTTCTGATTCCCCTACTCCTAATCCTTCTCTTTCTCATTCTCCTTCTTCTTCTCCTGCTTCTCCTTCTTCTTCTCCTTCTTCATCTTCTAATTCTTCTTCTTCTTGTTCTCCTTCTCCTTCTTCTCCTTCTCCTTCTTTCCTTTCTCTTTCTCCTTCTCCTTCTTCTTCTTCTGCTTCTGCTTCTCCTCCTTCACTTTTTCCTACTGCTTCTCCTTCTGCTTCTGCTTCGTTTGCTTCTCCTGCTTCTCTTTCTGCTTCTGCTTATCCTTCTGCTTCCCCTACTCCTAATCCTTCTCCTTCTTCTTCTCTTTCTTCTCCTGCTGCTTCTGCATCTGCTTCTTCTACGTTTTCTGTTTCTTCTGCTTCTGCTTCAGCTTCTGCTTCTTCTGCTTCTCCTTCTGCTTCAGTTTCTGCTTCTGCTTCTTCGGCTTCTTCTGATAATACTTCTGCTTCTGCTTCTCCTGCTTCTTCTTCTTCTGCTCTCCAGCTTGT
>NW_012313036.1:0-2224 GCF_000151885.1 Dipodomys ordii | reverse complement strand
CGGGCACAAAGCGGGGACAGAGCAGGACACGGCTGGACACAGCGGGACATAGCGGGGGACACAGCGGGACACAGAGGGGGACACAGTGAGGACACAGTGGGACACAGCGGGGGACACAGCGGGACACAGCGAGGAACAGCGTAGATACAGCGGGGACACAGCGTTACACAGCGTGGTACACAGCTGTGGACACAACAGGACACAGTGTGGGCACACCGGGACACAGCGGGACACAGTGGGACACAGCGGGGACAAAGCGTGAGACACAGCGGGGGACAGAGTGGGAGACAGCAGGGGACAAAGCGGGGACTCAGCGGGGTCACAGCAGGATACAGCGGGACACAGAGTGACACAGCTGGACACAGCAGAGGACACAGCGGGACACAGCGGAGGACAGAGCGACGACACAACAGGACGCAGCGGGGACACAGGGGGACTCAGCAGGGTTACAGCGGGACACAACGGGACACAGCAGGACACAGCGTGACACAGCCGGGACACAGCAGGGACACAGTGGGGGACACAGCGGGACAAAATGGGACACAGCGGGGGACACAGTAGGACAGAGCAGGGGACACAGTGGGGGACAGAGGGGGACACCACGAATAACAGAGCAAGGACCCAGCGGGACACAGCCTTGATACAGCGGGATTCACAGCGTTACACAGCGGGTTACACAGCTGGGGACACAAAGGGACACAGTGGTGGACACAGCGGGACACAGCAGGACAGAGTGGGACACAGACGGGATAAAGCGTGAGACACAGCGGGGGACAGAGCGGAAGACAGCGGGGGACACAGCGAGGACACAGAGGGACACAGCGGGGACACAGCGGGGACTCAGCTGGGGACACAGCGGGGGACAAAGCGGGATATCACTGACACAGCGGGACACAGCGCAAAACAGCGGTGACCCTGCGGGGACACAGCGGGACAGAGTGGGGGACACAGCGGGACACAGCGGGGGACAGAGCGTGAGACACAGCGAGACACATCAGAGACAAAGCTATACACAGCAGGGACACAGCAGGGGACACAGCGGGACACAGAGGGGGACACAGCGGGACACAGCGGGGGACACAGCTGGGGACACAGCACAGCGGGACAAAGTGGGGGACACAGGGGGGACAAAGCAGGACACAGTGGGGGACACAGCGGGACACAGCGGGACACAGCGGGGACACAGCAGGGACACAGCAGTGGACACAGAGGGACAGAGCAGGGGACACAGCAGGAGACACAGAGGGACACAGCGGGACACAGCGATGGACACAGGGGGGACACAGCGGGACACAGGGGGGACACAGCGAAGACACATTGGGACACAACGGGGACACAGCGGGACTCAGCGGGGGACATAGCAGTACACAGCGGGACACAGCGGGTCACAGCAGGGACAGAGCAGGTGACACAGAGGGGTACACAGCGGGACACAGCAGTGGACAAAGCAGGACACAGCGAGGACACTGCGGGACACTGCGGGAGACACAGCAAGGACACAGCGGGACAGAGTGGAACACAGCGGGACATAGCAGTGACACAGCAGGGGACACAGCGGGACACAGCCGGGGACACAGCGGGACACAGCGGGGGAGACAGGGAGGACACAGCGGGAGAAAGTGGGGGACACAACGGGACACAGCGAGGGAAACAGCGTCGATAGAGCGGGGACACAGCGGGGTACACAGCTGGGGACACAACGGGACACAGTGGGGGACATAGCGGGACACAACGGGACGCAGCGGGACACAGCGGGGCACAGTGGGGGACACAGGGGGGACACAGCGGGACACAGCGGGGGACAGAGCGGGGGACACAGCGAGACACAACGGGTACAAAGCGAGACACAGCAGATTACACAGCGGGCACACAGCCGGGACACAGCCGGGATACAACGGGACACAGTGGGGAAAGAGCGGGACAAAGCGTGACACAGCGGGACACAGCGGGGTACACAGCGGGACTCACGGGGGACACAGCGGGGCACACAGTGGGACACACGGTGGACACAGCGAGGACACAGTGGGACACAGTGAGGACACAGCGGGGGAAACAGCGGACACAATGTGGACACAGCAGTTGACACAGCGGGACACAGCGGGGGACAGAGGGGGACACAGCGGGGGACACAGGGAGGACACATTGTGACACAGCGGGGACACAGCGGGACTCAGCGGGGGACACAGCAGTACACAGCGGGACACAGCGGGACACAGAGGGGGAC
>NW_012313035.1:0-2224 GCF_000151885.1 Dipodomys ordii | reverse complement strand
TTCTGCTGCTCTTTCTGCTTCTCCTGCTGCTTTTCCTTCTCCTGCTCCTTCTTCTGCTTCTCTTTCTGCTTCTCCTTCTGTTTCTCCTTCTCCTTCACCTTCTCGTTATTCTGCTTTTCCTTCTGCTTCTCCTTCTGCTTCTGCATCTTCTGCTTCTTCTGCTACTGCCTCTACTTCTTCTGTTTCTTCTGCTTCTCCTTCTGCTTCTCCTTCTGCTTTTGCTTCTCTTTCTGCTTCTGCTTCTCCTTCTGCTTCTCCAGATTCTGCTTCTTCTGCTTCTCCTGCTTCTCCTTCTGCTTCAGGTTCTGCTTCTGCTTCTTCGTCTTCTTCTGCTTCTGCTTCTCCTGCTGCTGCTTCTTCTGCTTCTCCTGCTTCTCTTTCTGCTTTTCCTTCAGTTTCTGCTTCTCCTTCTGCTTCTTCTCCTTCTTTTGTTTCTTCTGTTTCTGCTTCTCCTGATTCTGCTTCTCCAGCTTCTCGTTCTGCTTCTCTTTCTGCTTCTCCTTCTCCTTCTCCTTCTTCTGCTTCTTCTTCAGCTTCTGTTTCTCCTTCTGCTTCTGCTTCAATTTCTCCTTCTGCTTCTCATTCTGCTTCTGCGTCTTCTGTTTCTTCTGCTTCTCCTGCTTCTGCTTCTCCTGCTTCTCCTACTTCTCTTGCTGCTTCTCCTTCTGCGTCTCTTTCTGCTTCTGCTTATCCTTTTGCTTCTCCTACTCCTAATCTTACTCTTTCGCCTTCTCCATCTTCTTCTTCTGCTTCTCCTGCTGCTTCTGCTTCTGCTTATTCTACTATTTCTGTTTCTTCTGCTTCTGCTTCAGATTGTGCTTCTTCTGTTTCTCCTTCTGCTTCAGATTCTGCTTCGGCTTTTTCGGCTTCTCCTGTTACTTCTGCTTCTGCTTCTCCTGCTTCTTCAGCTTCTCCTGCTTCTCTTTCTGCTTCTCCTTCTCCTTCTGCTTCTGCTCTTCTCCTTCTTCTGTTTCTATTGCTTCTGTTTCTTCTTCTTCTTCTTCTTCTTCTGATTCTACTTCTGCTTCTCCTTCTTCTACTTCTCTTTCTGTTTCTACTTCTGCTTCTTCTGATTCTCCTGCTTGTCCTTTTGTTCTCCTTCTGTTTCTGCTTCTCTTTCTGCTTCTGCTTCTCCTTCTGCTGCTCCTTCTCCTTCTCCTTCTTCTGTTCTCCCACTGCTTCTGCTTCTGTTTCTTTTGCTTATTCTATTTCTTCTGCTTCTCCTGCATCTACTGCTTCTCCTTATGCTTCTCCTTATGCTTTTCCTTATGGTTCTCCTTAAGCTTCTCCTTCTCCTTCTCCTTCTTCTTCTTCTTCTTCTTCTTCTTCTTCTTCTTCTTCTTCTTCTTCTTCTTCTTCTTCTTCTTCTTCTTCTTCTTCTTCTTCTTCTTCTTCTCCTCCTTCTGATTCTCCTGGTTTTTCTGCTTCTACTGCTTCTCTTTTTGCTTCTCATTCTGCTTCTGCTTCTCCTTCTGCTTCTCCTATTGCTTCTGCTGCCCTACCTTATCCTTCTCCTTCTCCTACTTCTGTTTCTCCTTCTGCTTCTGCTTCTCCTGCTTCTCCTTCTGCATCTTCTTCTGTTTCTTCTGATTCTACTTCTGCTTCTCCTTCTTCTGCTTCTCCTTCTGATTCTCCTTCTGCTTCTCATTCTCCTTCTGCTCCTTCTCCTTCTTCTGCTTCTCCCTCTGATTCTGCTTCTTTTGCTTATACTTTTTCTTCTGCTTCTGCTTCTCTGCTTCTGCTTCTTCTGATTCTACTGCTTCTCCTTTTGCTTCTCCTTTTGCTTCTCCTTCTCCTTCTCCTCCTCCTCCTCCTCCTCCACCTCCTCCTCCTCCTCCTCTACCAACTTCTCCTTCTCCTTCATGATCATCCTAAGGTGAAGCACACGGATATGTCTACGTATAAAGTCCATCCAGAAATCCTAGGAGAAGTTGGAGAATCATAAGAAGCCTAAGCCCAAAGAGAATTCTAATACGGACAAGGAGAACCACAAGCACAAGGACTATCAGGAGAATCAGAATACGCAGACTAGGTAGAAGTAAACTAGAAGAACATGACACACATGATGGATACGAGCAGAAGGATACCATACTCCTACGGATAACCTGAACTGAATCTTGAAGCGAAGAAGCAGTTGCATGAGACTACAGCAGATGAACAGATTACCTGAATAACCCAAGGATAACCTGGAGGTTATTGGAAAGCCTAACCTTCTAACTTGGAA
>NW_012313034.1:0-2224 GCF_000151885.1 Dipodomys ordii | reverse complement strand
AAAACCGGAAGTGGTACTGTGGCTCAAGTAGTAGAGCCCTAGTCTTGAGCTGAAGAGTTGGGGGACAGTGTCCAGGGCCAGGGTTCAAGCCCCGCGTCCTGGGAAAAACAAAAACAAAAAACAAAACCAAAATAACCAAAAAAAATCATGAAAATAATAAGGTAATGTGTGTGTGTGGGCGCGCGCGTGCGTGTGTGTGTATCACAGTATCTATAAGTATATACGTATGTGTATAAATATAGTTGTGCATGTATATATACACATATGTGTATAAATAAACGAATAGATGTGTATTTATACATATATTGTCTATGTATAAAATGAATATATAATATATATATATATATATATTACACACACACACACACACACACACACACACACACACACACACACACACGCCACGTACATAGACAGATAAAGCCAAAAGTGGAGCTCTGGTTCAAGTGATAGACTGCTAGACTTGAGCCAAAAAAGCTGAGTGGCTGAGTGAGTGACAGTGCCTTGACTTCAAGTCCCAGGATTGCCCACCTCCCCATAAAAAGGAGAAAAAGGAGAGGGGGAGGAAACACAAAGAAAGAAAGAAAGAAAGAAAGAAAGAAAGAAAGAAAGAAAGAAAGAAAGAAAGAAAGAAAGAAAGAAAGAAAGGAAGGAAGGAAGGAAGGAAGGAAGGGAGGGAAGAAGGAAGGAAGGAAGGGAGGGAAGAAGGAAGGAAGGAAGGAAGGAAGGAAGGAAGGAAGACAGGAAGGAAGGAAGGAAGACAGGAAGGAAGGAAGGAAGACAGGAAGGAAGGAAACAAGCATTAATGATCTGTTTTCTCTTATCTGTAAAGAAAGAAAGAGAGAGAGAGAGAGAGAGAGAGAGAGAGAAAGAAAGAAACAAAGAAAAAGAAAGAAAGAAAGAAAACAAGATTAATGATCTGTTTTTCTTATCTGTAAAGAAATACCCCAAACATCTAGAATTGAGATTGGAGCATAGATAAAAACAACTATCTGTGCATAATTCAGTTGCCACATCCCCCCCCCCTGCCCCGCTTTAACCCTGAAAACACCAATGAAGTCAGGAGCTGTGTGGTTCTCTCTGTCTGTCTGTCTGTGTCTGCCTTTTTTTTTTGGGGGGGGGGTCAGGTTGTCTGGTTGCCTGCTTGCTTACTCCATAAAACTCCACCAGAGTGACTCCTCCGGAAATGCTTATTCAATGATCGAAATCAAGGGTCCTAAGGCAAGAGTCCCTACATGGAAGGGTAAAAAGTCACTAACCCTCACCTGTGTTTGGTGACAAGAAGAACTCCATACCAATCGTCTACCTTAATACATGAGGGCAGGGCAGGGAAGGAATAATTTATTCAGGTGATCTAGTCAGTCACACTAATGGGTCTCTAGGGCTCCCCCTCCCTGTGTCCCTCTGTGTGTCTGTCTCCGCGCATGTGTGTGTGTGCGTGTGTGTGTGTGTGTGTGTGTGTGTGTGTGTGTGTGCGTGCGTGTGTGCGTGCGTGTGTGTCCGTCCGTCCGTCCGTCTGTTTGTTGATTCAGGGGAATCTAGTTGGACTTGTGGATCTCTCGTTCCCCCTCCAGCTCTTTCCCTGTGTGTCTTTCTGTCGGTCTCTGTCTGTCTCTCCTCTCTGTCTCTCTGTTCTCTCCCCTCCGCCCCGCCCCCCTTGTTTTTCGTTGTGGACTCCAGGAAGAAATGTATTTCGGTCCCAGTGGGGCTCTGCTTACTCTGCTTGCCAACCTGGAACCCACCCGCCAGGGGCAACTTCTTCCTTGGTGTCCCCGAAAGAAAGAGGGAGCAGGAACCAGTGTCTTATCTCCAATGAATCGCACCCCCCCTCCCCCGCCCGCCCGCCCGCCCGCTGTGTCAACCCACAGAGAACATGAAACCGCATGAGCTCGTGGACACTCGGTCTGTAAACAAGATGGATGTCGCTGCTGCCATTTATGCCCGAGTTTGTAGGGAATCTGTCTACCACCCAGACACATTCCCAGCCCACTTCATTGAGAATGTCTCAAAGGAGGATGGCTGAGAGATGGGATGGCTAATTTTACTCAATCTCTCTTTCTTCTTCTTCTTTTGCCAGCCCCTAGACTGGCAACACAAGTGGGGGAGGCTGGGAACGTGAACACCTCAGTTTGGCTTCAATTCTTCACAGACCTACATATAGAGAGAATTAGAGACATCACCCCCGCTCTCTATACGTCTTATTCTGCATCACTAATATTCATCT
>NW_012313033.1:0-2224 GCF_000151885.1 Dipodomys ordii | reverse complement strand
CAGCAGGGGAATAGTGGGGGACACAGCGGGGGACACAGCGGGATACAGAAGGTCACAGCGAGGACACAGCGGGGACATAGGGGGACACTGCGGGACACAGCGGGGACACAGAGGGACATAGAGATTACACAGTGAGGACACACCAGGGACACAGCGGGACACAGCGTGGACACAGCGGGGACAAAGCGGGACCCAGCGGGGACACAGCGGGGACACAGCAGGACACAGCGTGGGACATAGAGGCGGACACAGCAGGACACAGCGGGACACAGCAGGGGACACACCGGGGGAGAGCAGGCACACAGCGGGACACAGCGGGACACAGCGGGACACAGCGGGGAACACAGCGGGACACACAGCGGGACACAGCGGGACACAGCGGGGGACACAGCATGGACACAGTGGGTCAGAGCGGGGAAATAGTGGGGGACACAGCGGGGGACACAGCGGGATACAGAAGGACACAGCGAGGACACAGCGGGACACAGGAGGACACAGCGGGGACACAGCGGGCACACAGCGGGGGACACAGTGGAACACAGCAGGGACACAGTGGAACACAGCGGGGAAACAGAGGGACATAGCAGTTACACAACGAGGACACACTGCGGGACACAGCGGGACACAGCGGGGACACAGCGGGGACACAGCGGGACCCAGCGGGGGACATGTGTCCCACACATGCAGACAGCTGGGACACAACGGGACACAGCGGGGGACATCGGGGACACAGCGGGACAAAGCGGGACACAGCGGGACACAGTGGGGACAAAGCAGGGACACAGCGGGTCACAGCGGGGACACAGTGGGGGACACAGCGAGGACACAGCGGGACACAGAGGGATACACAGAGAGGACACAGCGTGACACATGGGGACACAGCGGGACACAGCAGGTGACCCAGCGAGGACACAGCGGGACACAAATGGGGACACAGCAAGGACACAGCGGGACACAGCGGGAAAGAGCGGGACACAGCTGGGGACACACCCGGGGACACAGAGGGACACAGCAGGGGACACAGCGGGGACACACAGGGGACAGCAGGCACACAGCGGGACACAGCGGAACACAGCAGGACACAGCGGGACACAGTGTGGACTCAGCGGTGGACACACCGGGGGAGAGCAGGCACACAGCGGGACACAGCGGGACACAGCGGGGAACACAGCAGAACACACAGCGGGACACAGCGGGACACAGCGCGGGTCACAGCATGGACACAGCGGGGAAATAGTGGGGGACACAGCGGGGGACACAGCGGGATACAGAAGGACACAGCGAGGACAAAGCGGGACACAGGACACAGCGGGGACACGGCGGGGACACAGCGGGGGACACAGTGGGACACAGCTGGGGATACAGAGAGGACACAGCAGGGACACTGCGGGACACAGCGGGTCACAGCGGGGAAATAATGGGGGACACAGCGGGATACAGAATGACACAGCGAGGACACAGCAGGGACATAGGGGGACATTGCGGGACACAGTGGGACACAGCGGGAACACAGAGGGACATAGAGGTTACACAGCGAGGACACACCAGGGACACAGCGGGACACAGCGGGAAAGAGTTGGACACAGCGGGGGTCACAGCCGGGGACACAGCTGGGTACAGCGGCACACAGTGGGGACACAGCGGGGGACACAGCGGGGGACACAACGGGTGACAGAGCGGGACACAGTGGGGTACACAAAGGGACACAGTGGGGGACACTCTAGCGGACACAGTGGGACTTATCGGGACACAGCGGGACACAGCGGGGAACACAGCGGGGGACACAGCAGGACACAGGAGGACACAGCAGGGACACAGCGCGGGACACAGAGGGACACAGCTGCGGATACAGCGAGGACACAGCAGGGACACTGCGGGACACAGCGGGTCACTGCGGGGAAACAGTGGGGGACACAGCAGAGGACACAGCGGGATACAGAAGGACACAGCGAGGACACAGCGGGGACATAGGGTGACACTGCGGGACACAGTGGGACACAGCGGGGACACAGAGGGACATAGAGGTTACACAGCCAGGACACACCAGGGACACAGCGGATCACAGCGGGGACACAGCGGGGACACAGCGGGACTCAGCGGGACCCAGCGGGGACACAGCGGGACACAGCGGGGGACACAGAGGCGGACACAGCAGGACACAGTGTGACACAGCGGGAGACAGCGGGACACAGCGGGACACAGCGAGGACACAGCGGAACACAGC
>NW_012313032.1:0-1014 GCF_000151885.1 Dipodomys ordii | reverse complement strand
GACCGGAAGGCCCGCGGCCTCATGTAGGCCCGGCCTCTTTAAGAGAGGGAAGCGGGCGGCCGACGGGCAGCCCGGCGACCCGCGACTTCCGGCGAAGCGGGGAGGGGGAATGTCCGGGGCGGGGCGGTGTCGGCAGGCGCGCGGAGGAAGCCGAGCAAGACCGAGGGCGCCCAAATTTCCCGAGCCTTCCTGGTCAAGATCCGGACCTGTTGGGGGCGTCCCTAGTCCCTCGGAGAGGATTTCGCCATTTTGATTGACGGGGCTACCGATGCTGGGTTCTCCAAGTACCCCCAAGCCAGGGAGTGGGGTGGTCCGGGGCGCGCTCCCACGCGCGCACACACCAGCCGCAACCCCCATTCTTCACTCCTTCCACTCCCCTGCACCCCTTTCTCCCCGCAGAGGACCGATCACCTGAGTCCAGTTCAGGGAAGAGTTAGACTTGCTTTCCCCGGGGGTTGGGGCGGGGGGGGGGGGGAGTTCGGAGCTGTCGGCTAGGTTGAGGTGGTGGGGTGGTGCCCAGCGTACGGAGCGGAGGTGTCCGTCGCCCTGCCCCGCCTCGCCGGGCAGGGTCCTGCCCCTCTTCCCTCTGGGGGTGCAGCCGGCCCGGCCCCGGCCTGCCCTCCGGGTCCCCGGCCGTCCTCAAGCGATCGGGCGAGCGCGACCCACGCTGGGATTCCCGCGCTGGTGGCGAGCCGTGGGCAGCTCAGTGGGCGGCACACCCGAAGGACGCGGCCGTGGAGAGGGCGAGGTGGGGACCGGGCGTCTTCCCGCCGCTCAACGCAGCCTGCGGGCGGTGACTTTCCATCCCAGCCTCAGACAGACGCCCTCGAGTTGACTGAACATCCCTCCTTCCCAGCCCGGGGGTGGGGTGCGGGGAGGGCGTGAAACTCCACAGCGGCTTCTCCGCAGTGGGTGAGCTGCCCCCGGGCTCCACCTGGCAGCCAAGCCGGGGAGAACGAACCCAGTTCCCTCGTCAAGAAATTTCCATTTAAGTCTCAGGAAGTCAGAAAAGTG
>NW_012313031.1:0-2224 GCF_000151885.1 Dipodomys ordii | reverse complement strand
GGAGAAGCAGAAGTAGAAAGAGAAGCCGACGAAGAGAAGCAGAACGAGAAGCAGGAGAAGCAGAAGAAGCAGAAGCGGGAGAAGCAGAAGAAGTAGAAACACAAGAAGGAGAAGGAGCAGAAGCAGAAGGAGAAGCAGAAGCAGAAGGGGAAGCACAAAGAGAAGCAGGAAAAGCAGAAAAGCAGAAGCAGGAGAAGCAGAAACAGAAGAATACGAAGAAGCAGAAGCAGAACCTGAAGCAGAAGGAGAAGCAGGAGAAGCAGAAGAAGCAGAATCTGGAGAAGCAGAATGACAAGCTGAAGGAGAAGCAGAAGCAGAAAGAGAATCAAAAGCAGAAGGAGAAGCAGAAGAAACAGAAGAAGCAGAAGCAGTAGCAGTTACAGCAAAAGCAGAAGGAGAAGCAGAAGGAAAAGCAGGAGAACGAGAAGGAGAAGGAGAAACAGAGGCAGAAGCAGAAGGAGAAGCAGAAGCAGAAGAAAGAGCATAAGGACAAGCACAAGCAGAAGGAGATGCAGAACGAGAAGCAGGAGAAGCAGAAGAAGCAGAAGATGAAGGAGAAGCAGAAGTAGGAGAAGGAGAAGGAGGAGAAGCAGAAGCAGAAGGAGAAGCAGAAGCGGAATGAGAAGCAGAAAGAGAAGCAGGAGAAGCACAAGAAGCAGAAGCAGGAGAAGCCGAAAGAGAAGAAGCAGAAGAAGCAGAAACAGAAGCAGAAGTAGATGCAGAAGCAGAAGGAGAAGCAGCAGAAGAAGTAGAACCAGAAATTCAGGCAGGAGAAACAGAAGAAGCAGAAGCAGAAAGAGAAGCAGAAAGAGAAGCAGAAGGAGAAGTAGAAGAAGCAGCAGAAGGAGAAGCAGCAGAAGAAGCAGAAAAACAAGCAGGAGAAGCAGAAGCAGAAAAAGAAGTACAAGCAGAAGAAGCAGAAGAAGCAGAAGCAGAAGAAGAAGCAGTAGAAGCATAAGAAGCAGAAGCAGGAGAAGCAGAAGCAGAAGAACAAGGAGCATAAGAAGCAGAAGCTGAAGCAGAGGGAGAAACAGAAGAAGGAGAAGGAGCAGCAGAAGGTGAAGCAGAAGGAGATGGAGAAGCAGAAAGAGAAGCAGAAACAGAAGGAGAAGAAGAAGGATTAGTTGGAGAATCAGAAGAAGCAGAAGCAGAAAGAGAAGCAGAAGAAGAAGAAGGAGAAGCAGAAGCAGAGCAAAGGAAGGAGAAGCAGAAGAAGTAGAAGCGGGAGAAGCAGAAGCAGATGAACCAGAAGAAGCAGAAGAAGAAGAAGCAGAAGAAGAAGCAGAAGAAGAAGAAGAAGAAGAAGAAGAAGAAGAAGAAGAAGAAGAAGAAGAAGAAGAAGAAGAAGAAGAAGAAGAAGCAGAAGAAGAAGAAGAAGAAGAAGAAGAAGAAGAAGAAGAAGAAGAAGAAGAAGAAGAAGAAGAAGAAGAAGAAGAAGAAGAAGAAGAAGGAGAAGAAGGAGAAGAAGGAGAAGAAGATAAGATGAGAGAGAGAGAGAGTGAGATGAGATGAGAGAGAGAGAGAGTAGAGAGAGAGAGAGAGAGAGAGAGAGAGAGAGAGAGAGAGAGAGAGAGAGAGAGAGAGAGTGAGAGAGAGAGATAGAGAGAGGAGAGAGATTAGCAGCAGCATAAGGAGAGCATAAGGAGAACATAAGGAGAACAGAAGCAGAGAAGCAGAAGCAGAGAAAGATTAAGCAAAAGAAGCAGAAGGAGAACAAGAAGGAGAAGCAGGAGAATCAGAAGAAGCAGAAGTAGAAGCAGAAAGAGGAGAAGAAGGAGAAGCAAAAGTAGAATCAGAAGAAACAGAAGAGAGAAGCAGAGAAACAGAAGCAAAAGAAACAGAAGAAGGAGAAGAGCAGAAGCAGAATTAGAAGCAGAGGCAGAAGGAGAAGCAGAAAGAGAAGCAGGAGAAGAATAAGAAGCAGGAGAAGCAGAAGAAGAAGACGGAGAAGGCGAAAGAGAAGGATTAGAAGTAGGAGAATCAAAAGGATAAGCAGAAGCAGAAAGAGACGCAGAAGGAGAAGCAGCACGAGAACTAGGAGAAGCAGGAGAAGCAGAAGCAGGAGAAGCAGAAGAAACAGAAGACGCAGAAGCAGAATGAGAAGCAGAAGGGGAAATTGAAGCAGAAGCAGAAGGAGAAGCAGAAGCAGAAGGAGAAGCAGAAGAAGGAGAAGGAGAAGCAGAAAGAGAAGCAGAAAGAGAAGCAGAAAGAGAAGCACGAGAAG
>NW_012313030.1:0-2225 GCF_000151885.1 Dipodomys ordii | reverse complement strand
TTTGTCCCGCTGTGTACTGCTGTGTCCCCCGCTGAATCCCGCTGTGTCCCAATGTGTCCCAATGTGTCCTCGCTCTGGCCCCCGCTGTGTCTGGCTGTGTCCTCCCTGTGTCCCCCGCTGTGTCCCGCTGTGTCCCGCTGTGTCCCCCGCTGTGTTCCCCGCTATGTCCCGCTGTGTCCCGCTTTGTCCTGCTGTGTCCTTGCTGTTTCCCACGCTGTGTTCCGCTGTGTCCCCCGCTGTGTCCCGCTGTGTCCCGCTGTGTCCCTGCTGTGACCCTCTCTGTCCCCGCTGTATTGACGCTGTGTCCCGGTGTGTCCCGCTGTGTCCGCGCTGTGTTTCGGGCTGTGTCCCGCTGTGTACCCCTCTGTGTCCCCTGCTGTGTCCCGCTGTGTCCCCTCTCTGTCCCCTGCTGTCCCCCGCTGTGTCCTCCGCTGTGTCTCACTGTGTCGCCCGCTTTGTCCCGCTGTGCCCCTGCAGTGTCCCCGCTGTGTCCCACTCTGTCACACTGTGTCCCGTGTTGTCCCGTTTTGTCCCCTGCTGTGACCTCGCAGTGTTTCCCGCTGTGTCCCGCTGTGTCCTCGCTGGGTCCCCCGCTGTGTCCCGCTATGTCCTCCCGCTGTGTCCTGTTGTGTCCGACTGTGTCCCCGCTGTGTCCCGCTGTGTCCCCGCTGTGTGCCCGCTGTGTCCCGCTGTGTACCCCGCTGTGTCCAGCTGTGTCCTTTTGTGTCACGCTGTTTCCCCGCTGTGTCCCTGCTGTGTCCCGCTGTGGACCCCGCTGTGTCCAGCTTTGTCCCCGCTGTGTCTCGCTGTGTCCCACTCTCTGTCCCACACTGTGTCCCGAAGTGTCCCCCGCTGTGCCCGCTGTGTCCCCCTCTGTGTCCCGCTGTGTCCGATTGTGTCCCGCTCTGTCCCCGCTGTGTCCCGCTGTGTCCTGCTGTGTCCTCGCTGTGTCCCACGCTGTGTTCCGCTGTGTCCCCCGCTGGGTCCCTCTGGGTCCCGCTGTGTCCCCACTGTGTCCCGCTGTGTCCCCCGCTGTGTCCCGCTGTGTCCCGCTGTGTCCCTGCTGTGACCCTCTCTGTCCCCGCTGTATTGACGCTGTGTCCCGGTGTGTCCCGCTGTGTCCGCACTGTGTTTCCAGCTGTGTCCAGCTGTGTACCCCTCTGTGTCCCCCGCTGTGTCCCGCTGTGTCCCCTCTCTGTCCCCTGCTGTCCCCCGCTGTGTCCCCCGCTGTGTCTCACTGTGTCGCCCGCTTTGTCCCGCTGTGCCCCTGCAGTGTCCCCGCTGTGTCCCACGCTGTCACACTGTGTCCCGTGTTGTCCCGTTTTGTCCCCCGCTGTGACCTCGTAGTGTTTCCCGCTGTGTCCCGCTGTGTCCTCGCTGTGTTCCCCGCTGTGTCCCTATGTGTCCCCCGTTGTGTCCACCGCTGTGTCCCGCTGTGTCCTCGCTGGGTCCCCCACTGTGTCCCGCTGTGTCCCCCGCTGTGTCCCACTGTGTCCTACTGTGTCCCGCTCTGTCCCCGCTGTGTCCCTCTGTGTCCCCGCTGTGTGCCCGCTGTGTCCCGCTGTGTACCCCGCTGTGTCCAGCTGTGTCCTTTTGTGTCACGCTGTTTCCCCGCTGTGTCCCTGCTGTGTCCCTCTGTGTACCCCGCTGTGTCCAGCTTTGTCCCCGTTGTGTCTCGCTGTGTCCCACGCTCTGTCCCACACTGTGTCCCGAAGTGTCCCCCGCTGTGTATCGCTGTGTCCCCCGCTGTGTCCCGCTGTGTCCGACTCTGTTCCCGCTGTATCCCGCTGTGTACCCCGCTGTGTCCAGCTTTGTCCTTTTGTGTCACGCTGTTTCCCCGCTGTGTCCCTGCTGTGTCCCTCTGTGTACCCCGCTGTGTCCAGCTTTGTCCCCGCTGTGTCTCGCTGTGTCCCATGCTCTGTCCCACACTGTGTCCCGAAGTGTCCCCCGCTGTGTCCCGCAGTGTCCCCCGCTGTGTCCCACTGTGTCCCCCGCTGAGTCCCCGCTGTGTCACCGCTGTGTCCCGCTGTTTCCTCGCTGTGTCCCCTGCTGTTTCCCGCTCTGTCCCCCGCTGTGTCTCACGCTTTGTCCCCGCTGTGTCCCACTGTGTCCCGCTGTGTCCCGCTGTGCCCCCACTGTGTCCCGTTGTGTCCACAGTGTGTACCACGCTGTGTAACGCTGCCTCCCCGCTGTATCGACGCTGTGTCCCGTTGTGTCCCGCTGTG
>NW_012313029.1:0-2225 GCF_000151885.1 Dipodomys ordii | reverse complement strand
CAGCAGGGACACAGCGGGACACAGCGGGACACAGCGGGGGACACAGCGGGACACAGCGGGGACACAGCGGGACACAGCGGGACACAGCGGGGGACACAGTGGAACACAGCGTGGGACACAGCGAGGACACAGCAGGACACAGCGGGACACAGCGGCGACACAGCAGGGACACAGCAGGGACACAGCGGGGACACAGCGGGGGATACAGCGGGACTCAACGAGGAACACAGCGAGGACACAGCGGGACCCAGCAGGACACAGCGTCGATACAGTGGGGACACAGCAGGACACAGCGGGGTACACAGCTGGGGACACAAAGGGACACAGCGGGGGACACAGCGAGGACAAGCGGGACACAGCGGGACACAGCGAGGACAATGCGGGAACATAGAGGGACACAGCGGGGTACACAGAGGGACACAGCGGGACACAGCTTGGGATACACGGAGGACACAGCTGGACACAGTGGGGGACACAGCGAGGACACAGCGGTACAGTGGGGTGCGGGATACAGCGGGGGACACAGCGGGAGACAGCGGGGGACACAGCGAGGACACAGCGGGACACAGTTGCGACACAGAGGGGACTCAGTGGGGGACACAGCGGGGGACAAAGCAGGACACCACGGGACAGTGTGACACAGCGGGACACAGCGGGGACACTGCACGGACACAGCGGTACAAAGCGGGGGACACAGCGGGGACTCAGCGGGGGACACAGCGGGGGACAAAGCGGGACACCACGGAACACAGCGGGTCACAGCGGGAAACAGCGGTGACCCTGTGGGGACACAGCGAGACCCAGTGGGGGACACAGCGGGACACACCGGGGACTCAGCTGGGGACACAGCGAAGGACAAACTGGGACACCACGGGACACAGTGGGACACAGCGGGACACAGCGGGGACACTGCGGGAACATAGCGGGACACAGCGGGGGACACAGGGGGACACAGCGGGACACAGCAGGGACAGAGCGGGACACAGCGGGACACAGCGGGGACACTGCGGGAACATAGCGGGACACAGCGGGGTACACAGCAGGACACAGCAGTGGACACAGCGGGTCACAGCGGGGGACACAGCGGGGGACACAGTGGGTGACAGCAGAGGACAGAGAGGGGACACAGCAGACACAGCGGGGTACACAGAGGGACACAGCGGGCACACAGTGGGGACACAGCGGGACAAAGCAGGACACAGCGGGGACAGAGCAGGACAGAGCGTGACACAGCGAGGACACATTGGGACACAGCGGGACACAGAGGAACTCAGCGGGAGACACAGCAGTACACAGCGGGAAACAGTGTGACATACCGGGGAGACAGCAGGGACACAGTGGGGGACACAGCAGGACACAGCGGGTCACAGCGGGGGACACAGCGGGACACAGCGGGGGACACAGCGAGGACACAGAGGGACACAGTTGCGACACAGAGGGGACTCAGTGGGGGACACAGCGGGGGACAAAGCAGGACACCACGGGACAGTGTGACACAGCGGGACACAGCGGGGACACTGCACGGACACAGCGGTACAAAGCGGGGGACACAGTGGGGGACTCAGCGGGACACACAGCGGGGGACAAAGCGGGACACCACGGAACACAGTGGGTCACAGCGGGAAACAGCGGTGACCCTGTGGGGACACAGCGGGACCCAGTGTGGGACACAGCGGGACACAGCGGGGACTCACCTGGTGACACAGCGAAGGACAAACTGGGACACCACGGGACACAGTGGGACACAGTGGGACACAGCGGGGACACTGCGGGAACAAAGCGGGACACAGCGGGGGACACAGGGGGACACAGCAGGACACAGCAGGGACAGAGCGGGACACAGCGGGACACAGCGGGGACACTGCGGGAACATAGCGGGACACAGCGGGGTACACAGCAGGACACAGCAGTGGACACAGCGGGAACACAGCTGGACACAGCGGGGTACACAGTGGGACACAGGGGGCACACAGTGGGGACACAGCGGGGGACACAGCGGGACACAGCGGGTCACAGCGGGGGACACAGCGGGGGACACAGCGGGGGACAGCAGAGGACAGAGAGGGGACACAGCGGACACAGCGGGGTACACAGAGGGACACAGCGGGCACACAGTGGGGACACAGCGGGACAAAGCAGGACACAGCGGGGACAGAGCAGGACAGAGCGTGACACAGCGAGGACACATTGGGACACAGCGAGACACAGAGGAACTCAGCGGGAGA
>NW_012313028.1:0-2225 GCF_000151885.1 Dipodomys ordii | reverse complement strand
CAGCTTCTTCGGATTCTTATGCTTCTGCTTCTCCTGCTTCTGCTTCTTCTGCTTCCCCTCCTTCTCTTTCTGCTTCTCCTTCTGTTTCTGCTTCTCCTTCTGCTTCTGCTTCTTCTCCTTCTCCTGTTTCTTCTGCTTCTGCTTCTCTTGTTTCTGCATCTCCTGCTTCTCCTTCTGCTGCTCATTCTGCTTCTCCTGCTGCTTTTCCTTCTACTGCTTCTTCTTCTGCTTCTCTTTCTGCTTCTCCTTCTGTTTCTCCTTCTCCTTCTCGTTCTTCTGCTTTTACTTCTGCTTCTCCTTCTGCTTCTGCATCTTCTGCTACTACCCCTGCTTCTTCTGTTTCTTCTGCTTCTCCTTCTGCTTTTGCTTCTCTTTCTGCTTCTGCTTCTCCTTGTGCTTCTCCAGATTCTGCTTCTTCTGCTTCTCCTGTATCTCCTTATGCTTCAGGTTCTGCTTCTGCTTCTTCGGCTTCTTCTGCTTCTGCTTCTCCTGCTGCTGCTTCTTCTGCTTCTCCTGCTTCTCTTTCTGCTTTTCCTTCTGTTTCTGCTTCTCCTTCTGCTTCTTCTCCTTCTGTTTCTTCTGCTTCTACTTCTCCTGCTTCTTCTTCTCCTGCTTCTCGTTCTGCTTCTCTTTCTCCTTCTCCTTCTCCTTCTTCTGCTTCTCCTTCTGCTTCTGCTTCTCCTTCTGCTTCTGCTTCAATTTCTCCTTCTGCTTCTCATTCTGCTTCTGCGTCTTCTGTTTCTCCTGCTTCTCCTGCTTCTCCTACTTCTCGTGCTGCTTTTCCTTCTGCGTCTCTTTCTGCTTCTGCTTATCCTTTTGCTTCTCCTACTCTTAATCCTTCTCTCTCGCCTTCTCCGTCTTCTTCTTCTGCTTCTCCTGCTGCTTCTGCTTCTGCTTATTCTACTATTACTGTTTCTTCTGCTTCTGCTTCAGATTGTGCTTCTTCTGTTTCTCCTTCTGCTTCAGATTATGATTCTGCTTCTTCGGCTTCGCCTGTTTCTTCTGCTTCTGCTTCTCCTGCTTCTCTTTCTGCTTCTCCTTCTGCTTCTGCTTCTCCTTCTGCTCCTGCTTCTGTTCTTCTCCTTCTTCTATTTTTTTGCTTCTGGTTCTTCTGCTTCTTCTTCTCTGTTTCTTCTGATGCTACTTCTGCTTCTCCTTCTTCTCCTTCTCTTTCTGCTTCTACTTCTGCTTCTTCTGATTCTCCTGCTTCTCCTTCTTGTTCTCCTTCTGTTTCCTCTTCTCATTCTGCTTCTGCTTTTCCTTCTGCTGCTCCTTCTCCTTATCCTTCTTCTGATTCTCCCCCTGCTTCTGCTTCTGCTTCTTTTGCTTATTCTTTTTCTTCTGCTTCTGCTTCTCCTGCTTCTGCTTTTTCTGCTTCTACTACTTCTCCTTATGCTTCTCCTTATGCTTCTCCTTATGCTTCTCCTTATGCTTCTTCTTCTTCTTCTTCTTCTTCTTCTTCTTCTTCTTCTTCTTCTTCTTCTTCTTCTTCTTCTTCTTCTTCTTCTTCTTCTTCTTCTTCTTCTTCTTCTTCTTTATCTTCTTCTTCGTCTTCTCCTTCGTCTTCTTCTTCTTCTTCTTTTCTTCTTCGTCTTCTTCTTCTTCTTCTTCTCTTTCTTCTGCTTCTGCTTTTCCTGCTTCTTCTGCTTCTACTGATTCTCTTTCTGCTTCTCATTCTGCTTCTGCTTCTCCTTCTGCTTCTCCTATTGCTTCTGCTGCCCTTCCTTCTCCTTCTTCTTCTCCTACTTCTGCTTCTCCTTCTGCTTTTGCTTATTCTGATTCTCCTGCTTCTCGTTCTGCATCTTCTTCTGCTTCTGCTTCTCCTTCTGCTGCTTCTTCTGCTTCTGCTTCTCCCTCTTCTGCTTCTCCTTCTGCTGCTCCTTCTCCTTCTTCTGCTTCTCCCTCTGATTCTGCTTCTTATGCTTATTCTTTTTCTTCTGCTTCTGCTTCTCCTGCTTCTGCTTCTTCTGCTTCTCCTTATGCTTCTCCTTCTCCTTCTTCTTCTCCTTCTTCTTCTTCTTCTTCTTCTTCTTCTTCTTCTTCTTCTTCTTCTTCTTCTTCTTCTTCTTCTTCTTCTTCTACATCTTCTTCTTCTACTTCATCTACTTCATCTTCTCTTTCTTCTGCTTCTGCTACTTACTGCATCTTCTGTATCTTCTGCTTCACATTCTGCTTCTAATCTGCTTTCTGCTTCTCCATCTGCTTCTCTTATGGTACTGCTGCAC
>NW_012313026.1:0-2225 GCF_000151885.1 Dipodomys ordii | reverse complement strand
TCACGCTGCGGTCTCCACCGCGACCCTGCCGCCGCCGCCGCCGCCGCAGCCGCCGCCGCCGCCGCCGCAGCCGCCGCCGGTGGCTGGCTGGTGCTCAGATGTGTATTCTTTCCTTGACTTTCTCTCACTTGTCTAACTCTCTGTCCTGTGATGGCACACTTGGTGTGTTTCTCTGGCTTAGGACTGTTCACTGGAACTCTAAAACTGCTTTCTATGCGAGAGCTTGTTCAGCTTCCAGCTTCTCCTCCGCCATCTTGTCCTCTCTCCCCCAGGGTTTTTTCTTGAAGCTGGCAATTTCTACTAATGCCTGGGATTCTGGGTCAAATTAGATGGACCATTTCAGCCACCAAACAATGACTTTCAAAGCGGCACAGGCAGAGTTCCCAAGCCAGAAGGTTTCCTGCTATGAACGTCGTGCCTTGACTGCCTTTCTCCGGCAGCTGCTGATTCTCCACCGGCTCTCTTTAGGGTGACCACCACAGTTGAGGAAGTCTTGGGGAGCAGAGATTGTGACCTCGCCATCCGCAGCCTGCCAGCTGTGAGCAGAGACAATTCCCAGCACCTGCACTGGAATCTGGGAGATTCAGAGACCTGGAATGCCTCAAGGATCCTTTCTCTGCAACATGAAACTTGGGGGCCGGATATAGTGGACCATCCTGTCTTCCCCAGGGAGTGGAGAGGAGGCCCCTTGAGCCTGGCATTCACCTCACAGCAACCTTGTTCACACCTGAGTGGGGAATGGAGTGCCACAGAGCTGGTCAGTGGCTTGACAGAGATCTTTGAGAATATAGGCATCCCAGAGGCCCCAGAATCCAGTGAAGACATCATGGCTCACGTCCTTGGAACCAAAACAGTTAAGTGCAGTGGCACCAGGAGGGTGGGAAGAGGAGGAGGGAGAACTGTTGGAGAGCTACATCAGGCTTTGCCCCCACCCAGGATGCTTACCGAATTAGATGGGACTTTGCTGTAGTATTGTCATAGACAGATGCTCTTTTATTTATCCAAAAAAATGATTACAGTGTGTGCCAAGCCCGGGGTGGGGAGGAGAGGGGGGGGGTCATACAGGATGAAAGGTTCCAGTGCTGGATCCACAGCACATGAAGAAATCTTGGTTTGAGTTGGATACCATTGCTTCACTCCTGTCATCTTAGCTACTTAGGAGGCTGAGATGGGAGGATTGAGGCTTAAGGCCCATGCAGGAAAGCCTTTAACGACCAAAAAGAAAATGCCAGAAGTGGATGAGTGGCTCAAGGTATAGACTGTTGGCCTTGAGTAAAAAGGCTCAGGGACAGCACCCAGTCTCTGATTTTAAGGCCCAGGAGTGACACAAAGAGAGGACAGAGAAAGAGAGGAGGGAAGAGTAGAGGGAGAAAAGGAGGAAAGGAAGGAAGAAGGGATCATGCAGGCCTTGGTTTGGAGTTCCTGGATCAAGGGAGCCAACCATTCACAATCTCTGTGGGACAGTTTCAGAGCTAAAGCCAGTATGTAGGACCAAGTCACTATCCGCTCAGCAACTTCATAACATCCCAGGATCTGAGTTGTTTGCTTACTGCCAAGGGAAACAGCCTGGGGTAGACCCTAGGGCTCAGGGTGTGTAACCGAGTTTATTTTCTGGTCAGATAAGATGAAAGTGTCCAAATGCTAGGAAGGATAAGGAGAGCGATGTCCAGAGGGGAGTGGCAGGGGATAAGGAGGAAGATGAAGAGGGAGGATGATCCCAGATCAGGTGTGTCAGGCCATTGAAGCCATGACCTCACCTGACAACCTAGACCATCAGTGATAGAGCCTTCAACCCAGCCACATGGCTATTAAAAGTCCTGGCATTCTGGGTTCACCCTTGACAACCTCGCTGTCATCCACTGCAGGATGCTTGTGCAGTACATCCTTGGGGACTGGGACTTTTGCTGGCTCAATCTGAAGATGACACCCCCAGTGTTCATTCCTCAACTAGAGACAGAGGAAACCAGGCCACTGGCACAGGACAGCCAGGGAATGAGGTAAAGAGTCAGACACATGTTGTTCTGAGACTTTCTCTGGGGACCCTAGGACCCCATGACTGCCATTCTCAGAGGTAGAGGTGGGTCTCCTTGCTGGCTCAGCCTTTAGTCTAGATGGCAGATGTGGGATTTAGAGAGGGCAGACTGAAGGTCGAGGCTGGTGAGAAAACCAGATGCACTGGGCTCTGAGCTGGGTTGTTTCTTTGAGGATACTCAAAACCCAGGATC
>NW_012313025.1:0-2225 GCF_000151885.1 Dipodomys ordii | reverse complement strand
GCGGGGGACAGAGGGGACTCACCGGTGGGCATCGTTTGTTTCTGCAGGACAGCGCGGGGGTCACAGTGGGAAACAGCATAGACACAGGGGGATACAGGGAGCGACTCAGAGGGACACAGCGGAACACTGAAGGACAGAGCGGGGACTCTGTGGGGACAAAGCGGGGGACACAGTGGGGGACACAGTGGGACACAGTGGGGACACAGAGGGACTCATCGGTAACTTAGCGAGGACACACCAGGGACTCAGCGGGACACAGCGGAGACAAAGTTTTGGACACAGTGAGACACAGCGAGGACACAGCGGGACACAGCGGAGGACACAGCGGGGGACAGTGGTGACACACCGGCGGACAGCGGGGACACAGCGGGACACAGCGGGACACAGCGGGGGACACAGAGGGACACAGTAGGGGACACAGCGGGGGACACAGCGAGACACAGGTGGGGACACTGCGAGGACACAGCGGGACACAGCGGGGGACAAAGCGGGGGACAGCGGGGACACACATGCTGACAGCGGGGACACAACGGGACACAGCGGGGGACATCGGGGACACAGAGGGACACAGCGGGACACAGCGGGACACAGCAGGGACACAGCAGGGACACAGTGGGTCACAGCGGGGACACAGTGTGGGACATAGCGAGGACACAGAGGGACTCAGACGGATACACAGAGAGGACACAGCTTGACACATGGGGACACAGCGGGACACAGCAAGGGACACACAGAGGACACAGCGGGACACAAATGGGGAAACAGCAAGGACACAGCGGGACACAGCGGGAAAGAATGGGAAACAGCGGGGGACACAGGTGGGGACACAGCGTGACAAAGCGTGACACAGCTTGGGATACAGCAGGGACACATCGGTTCACAGCCGGGACACAGTGGGGGACACAGCAAGGACACCGCGGGACACAGAGTGATACACAGCGAGGACACAGCATGACACATGGGGACACTTCGGGACCCAGCGGGTGACCCAGCGAGGACACAGCGGGACACAAATGGGGAAACAGCAAGGACACAGCGGGACACAGCGGGAAAGAGCGGGAAACAGTGGGGGACACAGACGGGGACACAGCGGGACACAGCGGGACACAGCGGGACACATTGGGGGACACAGCAGGGACACATCGGGTCACAGCGGGGACACAGTGGGGGACACAACAAGGACACAGCGGGACACAGAGGGATACACAGCGAGGACACAGCGTGATACATGGGGACACATCGGGACCCAGCGCGGGACCCAGTGAGGACACAGCGGGACACAAATGGGGACACAGCAAGGACACAGCAAGACACAGCGTGAAAGAGCGGGACACAGCGGGGGACACAGCCGGGTACACAGCGGGACACAGCAGGGGACACAGTGGGGACACAGCGGGACACAGTGGGGACACAGCGGGACACAGCGGGACACAGCGGGACACATCGGGCGACACAGCAGGACACTGCGGGGTACACAGCGGGACACAGCGGAACACAGCGGGACACAGCAGGTCCAAGCGGGGGACACAGCGGGACAGAGCGAGACACAGCGGGGTACACAGTGGGACACATCGGGGATACAGCAGGGACACAGCAGGACACAGAGGGGGACAGAGCAGGATATAGCGGGGTTCACAGCGGGACACAGCGGGGACACAGCGGGACACAGCGGGGAACACAGCGGGATATAGCAGGGGACACAACGAGGACAAAGCGGGACACAGAGGGACACAGCAGGGGACACAGCAAGGCCACAGCGGGACACAGCGGGACACAGCGGGGGACACAGCAGGGGAAACAGCTGGACACAAGGGGACACAGCGGGACACAGCAGGGACACAGCGGGGGACACAGCGGGACACAAAGGGGGACCCAGCATTACACAGCAGGGACACAGCGGGACACAGCGGGGACACAGCAGGACACAGAGGGGAACAAAGGGGGCACACAGTGGGACACAGCGGGGTACACAGTGGGACACAGCAGGGACACAGCAGGGGCACAGTGGGAAAGAGCGGGACACAGCGGGGACAAAGCGGGACACACCGGGATACAGCGGGACACAGCGGGGGACACAGCAGGGGACACAGAGCCGCACACAGCGGGAGAGAGTGGAACACAGCAGGGACAGAGCGGGGACACAGAGGGGGACCCAGCGAGGACACAGCGTGACACATGGGGACACAGCGGGACACAGCGAGGGACCCAGCGAGGACACAGCGGGT
>NW_012313024.1:0-2225 GCF_000151885.1 Dipodomys ordii | reverse complement strand
CACAGAGGGGCTTAGCGATTACACAGTGAGGACACACCAGGGACAAAGCGGGACACAGCGGGGACACAGCGGGGACACAGCGGGACACAGCGGGACACAGCGGGGACACAGCGGGGACAAAGTAGGACAAAGCCTGGGACAAAGCAGGGGACACAGAGGGGGACAGCAGGGACACAGAGGGACACAGCAGGACACAACGGGGACACAGCAAGGACACAACGGGACACAGCGGGAAACAGCGGGGGACACAGTAGGGGACACAGCGGGACACAGCGGGGGACACAGTGGGACACAGCGGGGACAAAGCGGGGGACAAAGCAGGGACACAGCGGGACAAAACGGGACACAGCTGGACACAGCGGGGACACAGCAGGGGACACAGCGGGGGAGAGCAGGGAGACACAGCGGGGACACAGCAGAACACAGTGGGGACACAGCTGGGGACACAGAGGGACACAGCAGGAGACACAGCGGGGACACAGCGGGACACAGTGGGGACACAGCGGGACACAGCGGGACTCATCGGGCAACACAGCAGGACACAGCGGGTACACAGCGGGACACAAAGGGACACAGCAGGTACACAGCGGGACACAAAGGGGGACACAGCGTTACACAGCGGGGCACAGCGGGACAGAGCGGGGACACAGCAGGGGACACAGCAGGACACAGAGGGGAACAAAGGGGGCACACAGCGGGACACAGTGGGACACAGTGTGGTACACAGCAGGACACAGCGGGGACACAGCGGGACACAGCAGCGACACAGCGGAACACAGTGGGGGACACAGCGGGACACAGCCTGGGACAGAGCGGGACACAGCGTGGACACAGCGGGACACAGCGAGACACAGCAGTAACAAAGCGGCCACACAGCGGGACACTGCGGGACTCAGCGGGACACAGCGGGGGACAGAGGGGACACGCCGGTGGACAACGGGGACACAGCAGGACAGCGCGGGGGTCACAGTGGGAAACAGCAGGGACACAGATGGACACAGCGGGACACAGCGGGACAGAGCGGGGACACAGCGGGGACAAAGCGGGGGACACAGTGGGGGACACAGCGGTAAACAGCGGGGGACACAGCGGGACTCAGCTGGGGACACATTAAAGGAAACAGTGGGTGACACAGAGGGGACACAGCGGGGACACAGCGGGACACACCGTGGAAACAGCGGGGACACAGCCGGACACAGCAGCGACACAGCGGAACACAGCAGGGACACAGCGGGACACAGCCTGGGACAGAGCGGGACACAGCGTGACAGAGCGGGACACAGCGAGACACAGCAATGACAAAGCGGCGACACAGCGGGACACAGCGGGACACAGCGGGACACAGCTGGGACACAGCGGGGGACAGAGGGGACAAACCGGTGGAAAACGGGGACACAGCAGGACAGCGCGGGGGACACAGTGGAACACAGTGTTGACACAGCAGGGGCACAGTGGGAAACAGCGGGACACAGCGGGGGACAAAGGGGGACACACCGGGATACAGCGGGACACAACGGGGGACACAGCGGGGGACACAGAGCCGCACACAGCCGGAGAGACTGGAACACAGCAGGGACACAGCGGGGACACAGGAGGACATCGCGGGGACAAAGAGAGCACAAAGTGGGACACAGAGGTACACAGTGAGGGACACAGCGGGGGACAGTGGGGACAAACCGGGGAACAACGGGGCCACAGCGGGACACAGCTGGGACACAGCGAGGACACAGCGGGACACAGGGGGGACACAGCGAGTACACAGCGGGACACAGCCTGACACAGCAGGACACAGAGGGGAACACAGCGGGGGACACAGCGGGACAGAGCGGGACACATCGGGGATACAGCAGGGACACAGCGGGACACAGCGGGACAAAGCGGGAGACAGAGCAGGACATAGCGGGGGACACAGCGGGACACAGCTGGGACACAGCGGGATAGAGCGGGGGACACAGCGGGATATAGAAGGGGACACAGCGAGGACAAAACGGGACACAGAGGGACACAGCAGGGGACACAGCGAGGCCACAGCGGGACACAGCAGACACAGCGTGAGACACAGCAAGGGACACTGCGGGATACAGAAGACACAGCGAGGACACAGCGGGGACATATGGGGACACTGCGGGACACAGAGGGGACACAGAGGGACATAGAAATTAAACAGCGAGGACACACCAGGACACAGCAGACCCAGCGGGGACACAGCGGGGACACAGCGTTAC
>NW_012313023.1:0-2225 GCF_000151885.1 Dipodomys ordii | reverse complement strand
TATCAACTGTGTACAGCTGTGTCCCCCTGTGTCCCCGGCTGTGACCCGCTGTGTCCCCCTCTGTGTCCCGCTGTATCCCCTGCTGTGTCGGGCTGTGTACCCCTCTGTGTCTCCCGCTGTGTCCCGCTGTGTCAGCTGTGTCCCCCTCTGTGTCCCGCTGTGTCCCCTGCTGTGTCCCACTGTGTACCTCTCTGTGTCCCGGCTGTGTCGCGCTGTGTACTCCACTGTGTCCCCTGCTGTGTCCTGCTGAGTCCCGCTGTGTACTGCTGTGTCCCCCGCTGAATCCCCCTGTGTCCCCGCTGTGTCCCAATATGTCCTCGCTGTGTCCCCCGCTGTGTCCCGCTGAATTCCACTGAGTCCCCCGCTGTTATCCCACGCTGTGTCCCACTGTGTCCCCCGCTGTGTCCCACTGAGTCCCCCTCTGCTGTGTCCCTGCTCTGTCTCACTGTGTACCCCGCTGTGATTCTACTGTGTGCCGCTGTGAACTGCTTTGTCCCCCGCTGAGTCCCGCTGTGTCCCCGCTGTGTCCCAATGTGTCCTTGCTGTGTCCCCTGCTGTGTCACACTGTGTCCCTGCTGTGTCCCCGCTGTGTACCGCTGTGTCCCTCTGTGTCCCCTGCTGTATCCCCTGCTCTGTCCCACTGTGTCCCCCGCTGTGTCCCTGCTGTGTCCCTGCTGTGTCCCACTCTATCCCGCTGTGTCCCCCGCTGAGTCCCGCTGTGTTCCCGCTGTGTCCCGCTGTGTCTTCGCTGTGTCCCCCGCTGTCCCTCTTTGTACCCCCTGTGTGTCCCGCAGTGTCCCGCAGTGTCCTCGCCGTGTCCCCGGCTGTGTCCCGCTGTGTCACCCGCTGTGTCCCGCTGTGTCCCACTGTGTCCCCCGCTTTGTCCCGCTGTGTCCCCACTGTGTCCCAATGTGTCCTCGCTGTGTCCCCCGCTGTGTCTCGCTGTGTCCACGCTGTATCCCGCTGTGTCCTCCTGTGTCCCCCGCTGTGTCCCCGCTGTGTCACGATGTGTACTCCGCTGTGTCCCGCTGTGTCCTCGCTGTGTCCCACTCTGTGTCCCACTGTGTAACCGCGGTGTCCAAAGCCGTGTCCCACTATGTCCCGCTGTGTCCCACTGTGTCCCCCGCTTTGTCCCGCTGTGTCCCCGCTGTGTCCCAATGTGTCCTCGCTGTGTCCCCCGCTGTGTCTCGCTGTGTGGACGCTGTGTCCCGCTGTGTCCTCCTGTGTCCCCCGCTGTGTCCCCGCTGTGTCATGATGTGTACCCCGCTGTGTCCCACTGTGTCCTCGCTGTGTCCCACTCTGTGTCCCACTGTGTCACCGTGGTGTCCCCAGCTGTATCCCACTATGTCCCGCTGTGTCCCGCTGTGTCACCCGCTGTGTCCCGCTGTGTCCCACTGTGTCCCCCGCTTTGTCCCGCTGTGTCCCCGCTGTGTCCCAAAGTGTCCTCGCTGTGTCCCCGGCTTTGTCTCGTTGTGTCCACGCTGTGTCCCGCTGTGTCCTCCTGTGTCCCCCGATGTGTCCCCGCTGTGTCACGATGTGTACGTCGCTGTGTCCCACTGTGTCCCTCGCTGTGTCCCACGCTGTGTCCCACTGTGTCACCGCTGTGTCCCCCGCTGTGTCTTCGCTGTGTTCCCCGCTGTGTCCCGCTGTGTCCCCCCTCTGTCCCCCACTGTGTGCCGCTGTGTACCTCTGTGTCCCCTGCTGTATCCAGTGCTCTGTCCCATGTGTCCCCCGCTGAGTCCCGCTGTGTCCCCGCTGTGTCCCGCTGTGTCCTCGCTGTTTCCCCCTCTGTTTCCCGCTTTGTACCCCCTGTGGCCCCCGCTGTGTCCTGCTGTGTACCCCGCTGTGTCCCGCTGTGTCCCCGGCTGTGTCCCCGCTGTGTCCCGCTGTGTCACGCAGTGACCCTGCTGAGTCCAACTGTGTCCCCGCTGTGTCCCGCTTTGTCGTCGCTGTGTCCCCCGCTGTGTCGCGCTTTGTCCCCCCGTATCCCCTGCTGTGTCCCTGCTGTGTCCCGCTGTGTTCCGCAGTGTCCCGCTGTGTCCTCGCTGTGTCTCCCGCAGTGTCCCGCAGTGTCCTCGCTGTGTCCCCGGCTGTGTCCTGCTTTGTCCCCCACTGTGTCCCTCTGTGTACCCCTCTGTGTCCCCCGCTGTGTCCCGCTGTTTCGCCCGCTGTGTCCCACTCTGTCCCCCGCTGTGTCCCTGCTGTGCCCCGCTGTGTCCCGCTGT
>NW_012313022.1:0-2225 GCF_000151885.1 Dipodomys ordii | reverse complement strand
ATTCATCACCCCTAATGTCCCGCTTTGTCCGGCTGTGTCCCCGCTGTGTCCCCACTGTGTCCCCCGCTGTGTCCCCCGCTGTTTCCGCTGTTTCCTGCTTTGTCCAGCTGTGTCCTCGATGTGTCCCTCTGTGTCCTGCTGTGTTCTCGCTGTGTCCCCGCTGTGTCCCCCTGTGTACCGCGCTCTGTCCAGCTGTGTCCCCGCTGTGTCCCGATTTGTCCCCGCTGTGTCCCACTGTGTCCCCCGCTGTGTCCCATCCGTGTCCACTGCTGTGTCCCCGCTGTGTCCTGCTGTGTCTCCGCTGTGTCCCGCTGTGTCCTCCGCTGTGTCCCGCGCTGTGTCCCGCTCTTTCCCCCGCTGTGTCCCTGATGTTTCCCTGCTATGTCCCGCTGTGTCCACCGCTGTGTCCCGCTCTGTCCTTGCTGTGTCCCCCACTGTGTGCCGCTGTGTCCTCACTGTGTCCCCCGCTGTGTCCTGCTGTGTCCTGCTGTGTCACGCTGTTTCCCCGCTGTGTCCTGCAGTGTCCCTCTGTGTACCCCGCTGTGTCCAACTTTGTCCCCGCTGTGTCTCGTTGTGTCCCACGCTCTGTCCCACACTGTGTCCCACAGTGTCCCCCGCTGTGTCCCGCTGTGTCCCCCGCTGTGTCCCGCTCTGTCCCCCGCTGAGTCCCCACTGTGTCCCCGCTCTGTCCCGTTGTGTCCCCCGCTGTGTCCTGGTGTGTCCCGCTGTGTCCCGCTGTGTCCTTGCTGTGACCCGCTCTGTCCCCACTGTATCGACGCTGTGTCCCGCTGTGTCCCGCTGTGTCCGCGCTGTTTTCCCCCGGTGTCCCGCTGTGTACCCCTCTGTGTCCCCCTCTGTGTCCCGCTGTGTCCCCCGCTGTGACCCGCTGTGTCCCGCTGTGTCCCCCACTGTGTCCCTGCAGTCTCCCCGGTGTGTCCCACTGTGTCCCGCTGTGTATTGCTATGTCTCCCGCTGAGTTCCGCTGTGTCCTCGCTGTGTCATGCTCTGTCATGCTCCGTCCCCGCTGTGTCCCACTGTGTCCTGCTGTGTCCCCACTGTGTGCACGCTGTGTCCTTCTGTGTACTCCGCTGTGTCCAGCTGTGTCCCCGCTGTGTCCCGCTGTGTCCCCTGTCCCCTTTGTCTCCCGCTTTGTCCCCCGCTGTGTCCCGCTGTGTCTCGCTGTGTTACACTGTGTCCCGTGTTGTCCCGCTTGGTCCCCCGCTGTGACCTCGCAGTGTTTCCCCCTGTGTCCCTCTGTGTACCACTCTGTGTCCCCAGCTGTGTCCCGCTGTGTACCCCGCTGTGTCCAGCTCTGTTCCCGCAGTGTCCCAGCTGTCTCCCGCTGTGTCCTCGCTGTGTCCACCGCTGTGTCCCGTTGTGTCCCCAGCTGTGTACCCCGCTGTGTCCCGCTGTGTCCCCGCTGTATCGACGCTGTGTCCTGCTGGGTCCCGCTGTGTCCTCGCTGTGTTCCCCATTGTGTCCCGCTATGTCCCCCGCTGTGTCCTCCGCTGTGTCCCTGCTGTGTCCCTGCTGTGTCCCCGCTGTGTCCTGCTCTGTCCCGCTGTGTCCTCGATGTGTCCCACGCTGTGTTCCGCTGTGTCCCCCGCTGTGTCCTGCTGTGTCCCGCTGTGTCCCCGCTGTGTCCCTCTGTGTCCCTCGCTGTGTCCCGCTGTGTCTCCCTGTGTCCCTGCTGTGACCCGCTCTGTCCCCGCTGTATTGACGCTGTGTCCCGGTGTGTCCCACTGTGTCCACGCTGTGTTCCCGGCTGTGTCCCGCTGTGTACCCCTCTGTTTCCCCCGCTGTGTCCTGCTGTGTCCCCCGCTGTGACCCGCTGTGTCCCGCTGTGTCCCCCGCTGTGTCCCCACTGTGTGCCCCCTGTGTCCCGCTGTGTCCCCCGCTGTGTCCAGCTGTGTCCCCGCTGTGTCCTGCTGTGTACCCTCTCTGTCCCCTGCTGTCCCCCGCTGTGTCCACGCTGTGACCTGCTGTGTCGCGCTGTGTCACCAGCTTTGTCCCGCTGGGCCCCTGCAGTGGACCCGCTGTGTCACACTGTTGTCACGTGTTGTACTGCATTGGCCCCCGCTGTGACCTTCACTGTGTTTTCCCTCTGTGTCCCGCTGGTGTACCTTTCTGTGTCCTACCGCTGAGTCCCGCTGGTGTACCCCGCCTGTGTCCCAGCTGTGTCCTCCCTATGTCCACCCTCTGTACACCCTGCTTTTGTCCCAACC
>NW_012313021.1:0-2225 GCF_000151885.1 Dipodomys ordii | reverse complement strand
TCCCGCTGTGTCCACTGCTGGGACCCGGCTGTGTCCCGCTGTGTGCCGCTGTGTTCTCACTGTGTCCCACTCTGTGTTCCGTTGTGTCCTCGTTGTGTCCCCCGCTGTGTCCCGCTGTGTCCCCGCAGGTTCACCGCTGTTTCACGCTGTGTCCTGCTGTGTTCCGTGGTGTCCCGCTTTATCCCCCGCTGTGTCCCGCTGTGTCCACTGCTGGGTCCCCGCTGGGTCCCGCTGTGTCTCGCTGTTTCCCGCTGTGTCCTCGCTTTGTCCCATGCTGTGTTCCGCTGTGTCCTCCCTGTGTCCCCCGCTGTGTCCCGCTGTGTCGCCCGCTGTGCCACGCAGTGTCCCGCTGTGTCCCGCTGTGTCCTCGCTGTGTCCCACTGTGTCCCCGCTGTTTCCCCGCTGGGTCCTGCTGTGTCCCGTTGGGTCCCGCTGGGTCCCCCGCTTTGTCCCGCTGTGTCCCCGCAGTGTCCCCGCTGTGTCCCGCTGTGTCCCACTGTGTCCTGTGGTGTCCCGATTTGTCCCCCGCTATGTCCCCTTCTGAGTCCCCTCTGTGTCCCCGCTGTGTCCCACTGTGTCTCCCGCTGTGTCCCACTGTGTCCCCCGCTGTGTCCTGCTGTGTCCCGCTGTGTCCTGCTGGGTCCCGCAGTGTCCCCGCTGTGTCCCCGCTGTGTCCCGCTGTGTTCCCCGCTGTGTCCCGCTGTGTCCCCGCAGGTTCACCGCTGTTTCACGCTGTGTCCCGCTGTGTTCCGTGGTGTCCCGCTTTGTCCCCCGCTGTGGCCCCCCTGAGCTACCTCTGTGTCCCCGCTGTGTCCCGCTGTGTCCTCGCTGTGTCCGCCTCTTTCTCCTGCTCTGTCCACTGCTGTGTCTCACGCTTTGTCCCCGCTGGGTCCTGCTGTGTCCCGCTCTGTCCCCCACTGTGTCCCCCGCTGAGTCCTCTATGTGTCGCCACTGTGTCCTGCTGTGTCCTCGCTGTGTCCCCTGCTATCTCCCGCTTTGTCCCACGCTGTGTCCCGCTGTGTCCCCGCTGTATCGACGCTGTGTCCCGCTTGGTCCCGCTGTGTCCTCGCTGTGTTCCCCGCTGTGTCCCGCTGTTTACCCCTCTGTGTCCCCCGCTGTGTCCCGCTGTTTCCCACTGTGTTCTGAGGTGTCCCGCTTTGTCCCCCGCTGTGTCCCCCGGTGAGTCGCCGCTGTGTCTCCGCCTTGTCCCGCTGAGTCCTCCATGTGTCCCCCACTGTGTCCCGATGTGTCCCCCGCTGTGTCCCGCTGTGTCCAGTGCTGGGACCCGGCTGTGTCCCGCTGTGTCCTCACTGTGTCCCACTCTGTGTTCCGTTGTGTCCACGCTGTGTCCCCCGCTGTGTCCCGCTGTGTCCCCCGCTGTGCCCTGCAGTGTCCCGCTCTGTCCCGCTGTGTCCTCGCTGTGTCCCGATGTATCCCGCTGTGTCCCCCACTGTTTCCCCTGCTGTGTCCGGCTGTGTCCCCCACTGTGTCCCACTCTGTCCCCCTCTGTGTCCCGCTGTGTCCCCCGCTGTGTCCCACTGTGCCCCGCAGTGTTACTGCTGTTTTCTGCTGTGTCCTGCTGTGTCCCCCGCTGTGTCCCCGCAGGTTCACCGCTGTTGCACGCTGTGTCCCGCAGTGTTCCGTGGTGTCCCGCTTTGTCCCCCGCTGTGGCCCCCCCTGAGCCACCTCTGTGAGCCCGCTGTGTCCCGCTGTGTCCTCGCTGTGTCCGCCTCTATCTCCCTCTCTGTCCACCGCTGTGTCTCACGCTTTGTCCCCGCTGGGTCCCGCTGTGCCCGCAGTGTACCCAGCTGTGTCCCGCTGTGTCACTGCTGTGTCCCGCTTTGTCCTCGCTGTGTCCCCCTCTGTGTCCCGCTTTGTCCCTGCTGTGTACCCCGCTGTGTCCCTGTTTGTCCTCCGCTGTGTCCCGCTGTGTCCCCTGCTGTGTCCCCACTGTGTCACGCTGTGTTTCGCTGTGTCCGGCTGTGTCCTCGCTCTGTCTCCCTCAGTGTCCAGCTGTGTCCTCCCTGTGTCCCCCGCTGTGTCCCGCTGAGTCCCCTGCTGTGTCCCGCTGTGTCCCGCTGTGTCACGCTCTGTCCCCTCTGTGTCCCTCTGTGTCCAGCTCTGTCCCTGTTGTGAGTCCGCTGTGCCCCGCTGTGTACCCTTCTGTGAAAACAGCTGTGTCCCCTCTGTGTCCCGCTGTGTCCCTTCTCTTCCCCCGCTGATGA
>NW_012313020.1:0-2225 GCF_000151885.1 Dipodomys ordii | reverse complement strand
TCTGCTTCTTCTGCTTCTTCTGCTTCTTCTTCTTCTGCTGCTTCTTCTGCTTCTACTTCTGCGTCTTCTGATTCTCCTGCTTCTCCTTCTTGTTCTCCTTCTGTTTCTGCTTTTCTTTCTGCTTCTGCTTCTCCTTCTGCTGCTCCTACTCCTTCTCCTTCTTCTGCTTCTCCTAGTGCTTCTGCTTCTTTTGCTTATTCTTTTTCTTCTGCTTCTGCTTCTCCTGCTTCTGCTTCTTCTGCTTCTACTGCTTCTCCTTATGCTTCTCCTTATGCTTCTCCTTCTTCTTCTTCTTCTTCTTCTTCTTCTTCTTCTTCTTCTTCTTCTTCTTCTTCTTCTTCTTCTTCTTCTTCTTCTTCTTCGTCTTCTTCTTCTCTTTCTTCTGCTTCTGCTTTTCCTGCTTCTTCTGCTTCTACTGCTTCTCTTTCTGCTTCTCATTCTGCTTCTGCTTCTCCTGCTGCTATTGATTCTGCTGCCCTTCCTGATTCTGCTGCCCTTCCTTCTCCTTCTCCTTCTCGTACTTCTGCTTCTCCTTCTGCTTCTGCTTCTTCTGCTTCTCCTGCTTCTCCTTCTGCATCTTCTTCTGCTTCTGCTTCTTCTTCTGCTTCTTCTTCTGCTTCTGCTTCTCCTTCTTCTGCTTCTCCTCCTGATTCTCCTTCTGCTTCTCCTTCTGCTGCTCCTTCTCCTTCTTCTGCTTCTCCCTCTGCTTCTGCTTCTTATGCTTCTTATTTTCTTCTGGTTCTGCTTCTCCTGCTTCTGCTTCTTATGCTTCTTCTGCTTCTTCTTCTTCTTCTTCTTCTTCTTCTTCTTCTTCTTCTTCTTCTTCTTCTGTTTCTCCTGCTTATACTTCTCTTTCTGCTTCTCCTTCTCCTGCTTGTTTTTCTACTTCTTCTGCTGCTTCTCCTTTTTCTGGTTCTTCTTCTGCTGCTTCTCTTTTTGCTTCTCCTTCTGCTGCTGCTTCTGCTTCTCCTGTTTCTCCTGCCTGAATTTCTGGTTCTACTTGTTCTGCTGCTTCTCCTTCTGCTTCTGCTTCTCCTTCTGCTTCTGTTTCTGCTTCTTCTGCTTCTTCTCTTTCGGCTTCTCCTGCTTCTTTTTCTTGTGCTTCTCCTGCTTCTGCTTCTGCTTCTCATTCCGCTTCTGCTTCTCCTTCTGCTTCTGCTTCTCCTCCTTCTCCTTCTCCTACTTCTGCTTCTCCTTCAGCTTCTGCTTCTTCTCTTTCTCCTGCTTCTCCTTCTGCATCTCCTTCTGCTTGTGCTTGTCCTTATGCTTCTTCTTCTGCTTCTGCTTCTCCATCTCCTTCTTTTGCTTCTCCTTTTGCTTCTGCTTCTTCTGCTTTTCCTTCTTCTCCTTTTGCTTCTGCTTCTTCTGCTTCTCCTTCTGCATCTTCTTCTGCTTCCATTCTTCTTCTTCTGCTTCTCCTTCTGATTCTCCTTCTGCTTCTTCTTCTTCTGCTTTACCTGCTTCTCTTTCTGCTTCTCCTTCTGCTGCTCCTTCTGTTTCTCCTTCTCCATCTTGTTCTTCTGCTTTTCCTTCTGCTTCTCGTTCTGCTTCTGCTACAACTGCTACTGCTTCTACTTCTTCTGTTTCTTCTGCTTCTCCTTCTGCTTCAGGTTCTGCTTCTGCTTCTTCGGATTCTTATGCTTCTGCTTCTCCTGCTTCTGCTTCTTCTGGTTCCCCTCCTTCTCTATCTGCTTCTCCTTCTGTTTCTGCTTCTCCTTCTGCTTCTGCTTCTTGTCCTTCTCCGGTTTCTTCTGCTTCTGCTTCTCCTGTTTCTGCTTCTCCTGCTTCTCCTTCTGCTGCTCTTTCTGCTTCTCCTGCTGCTTTTCCTTCTCCTGCTCCTTCTTCTGCTTCTCTTTCTGCTTCTACTCCTGTTTCTCCTTCTCCTTCTCGTTCTTCTGCTTTTCCTTCAGCTTCTCCTTCTGCTTCTGCATCTTCTGCTTCTTCTGCTACTGCCTCTGCTTCTTCTGTTTCTTCTGCTTCTCCTTCTGCTTTTGCTTCTCTTTCTGCTTCTGCTTCTCCTTCTGCTTCTCCAGATTCTGCTTCTTCTGCTTCTCCTGCTTCTCCTTCTGCTTCAGTTCTGCTTCTGCTTCTTCGGCTTCTTCTGCTGCTTCTGCTTCTCCTGCTGCTGCTTCTTCTGCTTCTCCTGCTTCTCTTTTTGCTTTTCCTTCTGTTTCTGCTTCTCCTTCTGCTTCAGCTTCTTCTCCTTCTTCTGTTTCTTCTGCTTC
>NW_012313019.1:0-913 GCF_000151885.1 Dipodomys ordii | reverse complement strand
TGCCCTCTCTCTGCTGCGCCCCCACCCCCTACTTCTCCCACTTCCTGCCTGCCCGGCTCCCTCCTGCTGTCCCTGTGACCCTCCTGCTGTCCCTGTGACCCTCCTGCTGTGTCTGTGACCCTCCTGCTGTCCCCTCCTGCTGTCTCCCTGTGTCGCCAATTACCCTCACCACCCTCACCTCGCGGTCCCCTCCTTCCTCCCCTGTGATGGTGGGGCAGGGCAGCGTGGTGCCATCCCTGGCTCCCGTCTTGGTCAGCCCCTCTCCTCAGCCCTCCCTCCTCTCCCTCAGCACTCCCCCCTCAGCCCTCCCCCTCTCCTCAGCCCTCCCCCCTCTCCTCAGCCCTCCCCCCTCCTCAGCCCTCCCCCTCTCCTCAGCGCTCCCCCTCTCCTCAGCCCTCCCTCCTCTCCCTCAGCACTCCCCCCTCAGCCCTCCCCCTCTCCTCAGCCCTCCCCCTCTCCTCAGCCCTCCCCTCTCCTCAGCCCTCCCCCTCTCCTCAGCCCTCCCCCTCTCCTCAGCCCTCCCCCTCTCCTCAGCCCTCCCCCTCTCCTCAGCCCTCCCCTCTCCTCAGCCCTCCCCCTCTCCTCAGCCCTCCCCCTCTCCTCAGCCCTCCCCCCTCCTCAGCCCTCCCCCTCTCCTCAGGGCTCCCCCTCTCCTCAGCCCTCCCCCCTCCTCAGCCCTCCCCCCTCTCCTAAACCCTCCCCCCTCTTCAGCCCTCACCCTCTCCTCAGCCCTCCGCCCTCTTTGAGGGTGCACCCTGTCTCAGAAGGATTCCCTCTCTTTATGCCATCCCCTTTTTTAGGAATACCCCCTCTGAGAAGCTACCTCCTGTTCAGAGGACTCGATTGTTTGGGGGACTCACTTTTCTAAGAGTATCCCTGATTGTTAAAGGACTCGTCTTTGAGAGGGTCACCT
>NW_012313018.1:0-2225 GCF_000151885.1 Dipodomys ordii | reverse complement strand
AAGAAGAAGAAGAAGAAGAAGAAGATGAAGAAGAAGAAGACGAAGAAGAAGAAGAAGAAGAAGAAGAAGAAGAAGAAGAAGAAGAAGAAGAAGAAGAAGAAGAAGAAGAAGAAGAAAAAGAAGAAGAAGAAGAAGAAGAAGAAGAAGAAGAAGAAGAAGAAGAAGAAGAAGAAGAAGAAGAAGAAGAAGAAGAAGAAGAAGAAGAAGAAGCATAAGGAGAAGCATAAGGAGAAGCATAAGGAGAAGCAATAGAAGCAGAAGAAGCAGAAGCAGGAGAAGCAGAAGCAGAAGAAAAAGAATAAGCAAAAGAAGCAGAAGCAGAAGCAGTGGGATAATCAGAAGAAGGAGAAGGAGCAGCAGAAAGAGAAGCAGAAGCAGAAACAGAAGCAGAAACAGAAGGAGAACAAGAAGGAGAAGCAGGATTATCAGAAGAAGCAGAAGTAGAAGCAAAAAGAGAAGGAGAAGAAGGCGAAGCAGAAGTAGCATCAGAAGAAACAGAAGAAGAAGAAGCAGAAGAAACAGAAGCAAAAGAAACAGAAGAAGGAGAAGAGCAGAAGCAGAAGCAGAAGGAGAACAAGAAGGAGAAGGAGAAGCAGAAGGAGAAATTGAAGCAGAAGCAGAAGGAGAAGCAGAAGAAGAAGGAGAAGCAGAAGAAGGAGAAGGAGAAGCAGAAAGAGAAGCAGAAAGAGAAGCAGAACCAGAAGCAGGAGAAGCAGAAGCAGGAGAAGCAGAAGCAGAAGAAACAGAAGAAGGAGAAGAAGCAGAAGGAGAAACAGAAGGAAAAGCAGAAAGAGAAGCAGGAGAAGCAGAAGAAGCAGCAGCAGGAGAAGCAGAAGCAGAAGAAGCCGAAGAAGCAGAAGCAGAACCTGAAGCAGAAGGAGAAGCAGGAGAAGCAGAAGAAGCAGAATCTGGAGAAGAAGAAGGAGAAGCAGAAGCACAAAGAGAAGCAAAAGCAGTAGGAGAAGCTGAAGGAGAAGCAGAAGAAACAGAAGAAGCAGAGGCAGTACCAGAAGAAGCAGAAGATGCAGAAGCAGAAGGAGAAACAGAAGTAAAAGCAGAAGAACGAGAAGTTAAAGGAGAAGGAGAAACAGAAAGAGAAGCAGAAAGAGAAGCAGAAGAAGGAGGAGAAGAAGGAAAAGCAGCAGGAGAAGCAGATAGAGCAGCAGAAGGAGAAGCAGGAGATGCAGAAGCAAGAGAAGCAGAAGCAGAAGAAACAGGAGAAGGACAAGAAGCAGAAGCAGAAGGAGAAGCAGAAACAGAAGGAGAAGCAGAAAGAGAAGGAGGGGAAGCAGAAGAAGCAGCAGCAGGAGAAGCAGAAGCATAAGAATCCGTAGAAGCAGAAGCAGAACCTGAAGCAGAAGGAGAAGCAGGAGAAGCAGAAGAAGCAGAATCTGGAGAAGCAGAAGCAGAAAGAGAATCAAAAGCAGAAGGAGAAGCAGAAGAAACAGAAGAAGCAGAAGCAGTAGCAGTTGCAGCAGAAGCAGAAGGAAAAGCAGAAGGAAAAGCAGAAGAACGAGAAGGAGAAGGAAAAACAGAAGCAGAAGCAGAAGGAGAATCAGAAGGAGAAGCAGAAGAAGCAGAAGGAGAAGCAGAAGAAGCAGAAGCAGAAGAAGCAGCAGAAGGAGAAGGAGAAGCAGAAGGAGAAGCAGGAGAAGCAGAAGAAGCAGACGCAGAAGGAGAAGTAGAAGTAGGAGAAGGAGAAGGAAGAGCAGCAGAAGCAATAGGAGAAGCAGAAGTAGAATGAGAAGCAGAAAGAGAAGCAGTAGAAGCAGAAGAAGCAATAAAACAGAAGCAGAAGAAAGAGAAGAAGAAGAAGAAGAAGAAGAAGAAGAAGAAGAAGAAGAAGAAGAAGAAGAAGAAGAAGAAGAAGAAGAAGAAGAAGAAGATTAAGAAAAAGATGATAAAGAAGAAGAAGAAGAAGAAGAAGAAGAAGAAGAAGAAGGAGAAGAAGGAGAAGCATAAGGAGTAGCAGTAGAAGAAGAAGAAGAAGAAGAAGAAGAAGAAGAAGAAGAAGAAGAAGAAGAAGAAGAAGATGAATAATAATATGGAGAAGATGCTGAAGCTGATGGAGAAGCAGAAGCTGAAGGAGAAGTAGAATAAGAAGCTGAAGATGTCTCGAAGAAGCAGAGCTTATTCTGTAAGCAGATGAAGCAGAATCTTGGAGAATCATGGAGATCCTTGAATGTAGTATCTTATATCTTTACATGAGGTAGCAATAGCAGTAG
>NW_012313017.1:0-2225 GCF_000151885.1 Dipodomys ordii | reverse complement strand
GGATTATGAAGAAGGAGAAGCAGGAGAAGCAGGAGAAACCAACAGCAGGAGAAGCAGAAGTAGGAGAAGGAGAATGAGAAGGAAGGGCAGCAGAAGGAATAGAAGAAGCAGAAAGAGAAGCAGAAGCAGAATGAGAAGCAGAAAGAGAAACAGTAGAAGCAGAAGAAGCAGGAAAAGCAGAAGCAGACGATAGAGAAGAGGAAGAAGAAGAAGAAGAAGAAGAAGAAGAAGAAGAAGAAGAAGAAGAAGAAGAAGAAGAAGAAGAAGAAGAAGAAGGAGAAGCATAAGGAGAAGTAGTAGAAGAAGAAGAAGCAGAAACAGGAGAAGCTGAAGATAAAGAATAAGCAAATGAAGCAGAAGCAGAAGCAGTGGGAGAAGCAGAAGAAGGAGAAGGAGAAGGAGCAGCAGAAAGAGAAGCAGAAGCAGAAAGAGAAGCAGAAACAGAAGGAGAACAAGAAGGAGAAGCAGGAGAATCAGAAGAAGCAGAAGTAGAAGCAGAAAGAGGAGAAGAAAGAGAAGCAGAAGTAGAATCAGAAGAAACAGAAGAAGAAGAAGCAGAATAAACAGAAGCAAAAGAAACAGAAGAAGGAGAAGAGCAGAAGAAGATGCAGAAGGAGAAGCAGAAGGAGAAGGAGAAGCAGAAAGAGAAGCAGGAGAAGTAGAAGAAGCAGGAGAAGCAGAAGCAGAAGAAACAGGAGAAGCCAAAGAAGCAGAAGCAGAATCTGAAGCAGAAGGAGAAACAGAAGAAGCACAATCTGAAGCAGAAGCAGAAGAAACAGAAATAGTAGAATAAGCAGAAGCAGAAGCAGCAGGGGAAGCAGAAGAAGAAGACGGAGAAGGCGACAGAGAAGGATTAGGAGTAGGAGAAGCAAAAGGATAAGCAGAAGCTGAAAGAGAAGCAGAAGGAGAAGCAGCACGAGAAGTAGAAGAAGCAGAAGCAGGAGAAGCAGAAGAAACAGAAGACGCAGAAGCAGAATGAGAAGCAGAAGGAGAAATTGAAGCAGAAGCAGAAGGAGAAGCAGAAGGAGAAGGAGAAGCAAAAGAAGGAGAAGGAGAAGCAGAAAGAGAAGCAGAAAGAGAAGCAGAACGAGAAGCATGAGAAGCAGAAGCAGGAGAAGCAGAAGGAGAAGAAACAGAAGAAGGAGAAGAAGCACAAGCAGAAGGAGAAGCAGAAACAGAAGGAAAAGCGGAAAGAGAAGCAGGAGAAGCAGAAGAAGCAGCAGCAGGAGAAGCAGAAGCAGAAGAAGCCGAAGAAGCAGAAGCAGAACCTGAAGCAGAAGGAGAAGCAGGAGAAGCAGAAGAAGCAGAACCTGGAGAAGCAGAAGGAGAAGCAGAAGCAGAAAGAGAAGCAAAAGCAGAAGGAGAAGCAGAAGAAACAGAAGAAGCAGAGGCAGTAGCAGAAGAAGCAGAAGGTGCAGAAGCAGAAGGAGAAGCAGAAGGAAAACCAGAAGAACGAGAACGAGAAGGAGAAGGAGAAACAGAAGGAGAAGAAGAAAGAGAAGCAGAAGAAGGAGCAGGAGAAGGAAAAGCAGCAGGAGAAGCAGAAAGAGCAGCAGAAGGAGAAGCAGGAGATGCAGAAACAGAAGAAGAAGAAGCAGAAGAAACAGGAGAAGGACAAGAAGCAGAAGCAGAAGCAGAACCTGAAGCATAAGTAGAAGCATAAGGGGAAGCAGTAGAAGCAGAAGAAGCAGAAGCAGGAGAAGCAGAAGCAGAAGAAAAAGAATAAGCAAAAGGAGCAGAAGCAGAAGCAGTGGGAGAAGCAGAAGAAGGAGAAGGAGCAGCAGAAGGAGAAGTTGAAGCAGAAAGAGAAGCAGAAACAGAAGGAGAAGAAGAACGAGAAACAGGAGAATCAGAAGAAGTAGAAGTAGAAGCAGAAAGAGGAGAAGAAGGAGAAGCAGAAGTAGAATCAGAAGAAACAGTAGAAGAAGAAGAAGAAGAAGAAACAGTAGCAAAAGAAACAGAAGAAGGAGAAGAGCAGAAGAAGAAGAAGAAGGAGAAGCAGAAGGAGAAGGAGAAGCAGAAAGAGAAGCAGGAGAAGTAGAAGAAACAGAAGAAGCAGAATCAGAAGAAACAGGAGAAGCCGAAGAAGCAGAAGCAGAATCTGAAGCAGGAGAAACAGAAGAAGCACAATCTGAAGCGGAAGCGGAAGAAACGGAAATAGTAGAATAAGCAGAAGCAGAAGCAGCAGGAGAAGCAGAAGAAGAAGACGGAGAAGGCGAAAGAGA
>NW_012313016.1:0-2225 GCF_000151885.1 Dipodomys ordii | reverse complement strand
GAAGCAGAAGCAGAAGGAGAAGCAGAAAGAGAAGGAAGGGAAGCAGAAGAAGCAGAATCAGGAGAAGCAGAAGCATAAGAATCCGAAGAAGCAACAGAGGCTGGAAAAGCCGAAGCAGAAGATACAGAACAAGCAGAAGAAAGCAGAAGCAGAACGAGAAGCAGAAGAATAAGAAGGAGAAAGAGAAGGATTAGGAGTAGGAGGAGCAGAAGCAGAATTAGAAGCAGAAAGAGAAGCAGAAGGAGAAGCAGAAGGAGAAACAGAAGAAGCAGAAGCAGGAGAAGCAGAAGCAGAAGCAGAATGAGAAGCACAAGAAGGAGAAATTGAAGGAGAAGGAGAATGAGACGGAGAAGCAGAAGGAGAAGTAGGAGAAGCAGAAGGAGGAGAAGCAGAAGAAGCAGAAGCAGAAGAAACAGAAGAAGGAGAAGAGCAGAAGCAGAAGGAGAAACAGAAGCAGAAGGAGAAGCAGAAGCTGAAGCAGAAGAAACTGAAAAAGCAGCAGCAGAAGAAGAAGAACAAGCAGGAAAATCATAAGAAGAAGAAGGAGAAAGAGAAAGAGAAGGATTAGGAGTAGGAGAAACAGACGGATAAGCAGAAGCAGAAACAGAAGGAGAAGGAGAAGCAGAAGCAGAAGAAGCAGAAGCAGGAGAAGCAGAAGAAGAATGAAAAGCAGAAGAAGGAGAAATTGAAACAGAAGAAGATGCAGAAGGAGAAGCAGAAGCAGAAGGAGAAGCAGAAGAAGGAGAAGGAGAAGCAGAAGTGTAAGAATAAAGAGAAACAGAAGGAGAAGCAGGAGAAGCAGTAGAAGCATAAGAAGAAGAAATAGAAGAAGGAGAAGAAACAGAAGCAGAAAGAGAAGCAGAAACAGAAGGAGAAGCAGAAATAGAAGCAGAAGAAGCCGAAGAAGCAGAAGCAGAACCTGAAGCGGAAGGAGAAGCAGAAGAAGCAGAATCTGGAGAAGAAGAAGGAGAACCAGAAGGAGAAGCAGAAGCAGAAAGAGAAGCAAAAGCAGAAGGAGAAGCAGAAGAAACAGAAGAAGCAGAAGCAGTAGCAGAAGAAGCTGAAGATGCAGAAGCAGAAAGAGAAGCAGAAGGAATAGCAGAAGAACGAGAAGGAGAAGGAGAAACCGAAGGAGAAGCAGAAGGAGAAGCAGAAGGAGAATCAGGAAAGGCAGAAGAAGCAGAATCAGACGGAGAAGCAGAAGAAGGAGAAGGAGAAGCAGAAGCAGAAGAAGAAGCAGACGGAAAAGCACAAGCAGAATGAGATGCAGAAGGAAAAGCAGGAGTAGCAGAAGAAGCAGAAGCAGGAGAGAAGAAGTAGAAGAAGCAGAATCCGAAGAAGCAGAAGCAGAAGTAGAAAGAGAAGCCGACGAAGAGAAGCAGAACGAGAAGCAGGAGAAGCAGAAGAAGCAGAAGTGGGAGAAGCAGAAGAAGAAGAAACAGAAGAAGGAGAAGGAGCAGAAGCAGAAGGAGAAGGAAAACAGAAGGAGAAGCAGAAAGAGAAGCAGGAAAAGCAGAAGAAGCAGAAGCAGGAGAAGCAGAAACAGAAGGAGAAGCAGAAAGAGGAGGGGAAGCAGAAGAAGCAGAAGCAGGAGAAGCAGAAGCATCAGAAAGCATAAGAATCCGAAGAAGCAGAAGCAGAACCTGAAGCAAAAGCGGAAGCAGGAGAAGCAGAAGAAGCAGAATCTGGAGAAGCTGAATGAGAAGCTGAAGGAGAAGCAGAAGCTGAAAGAGAATCAAAAGCAGAAGGAGACGCAGAAGAAACAGAAGAAGCAGTAGCAGTTGCAGCAGAAGCAGAAGGAGAAGCAGAAAGAAAAGCAGAAGAACCAGAAGGAGAAGGAGAAACAGAAGGAGAAGCAGAAGGAGAATCAGAAGGAGAAGCAGAAGAAGCAGAAGGAGAAGCAGAAGCAGAAGAAGCAGAAGGAGAAGCAGAAGGAAAAACAGAGGCAGAAGAAGCAGCAGAAGGAGAAGCAGAAGCAGAAGAAGATGCAGAAGGAGAAGCAGGAGAAGCAGAAGAAGCAGAAGCAGAAGGAGAAGGAGAAGTAGGAGAAGGAAGAGCCGCAGAAGAAATAGGAGAAGCAGAAGGAGAAGCAGAAGCAGAATGAGAAGCAGAAAGAGAAGCAGTAGAAGCAGAAGAAGCAGGAAAAGTATAAGCAGAAGAAAGAGAAGAAGAAGAAGAAGAAGAAGAAGAGGATGAAGAAGAAGAAGAAGAAGAAGAAGAAGAAG
>NW_012313015.1:0-2226 GCF_000151885.1 Dipodomys ordii | reverse complement strand
GTTTCTTCTGTTTGTTCTTCTCCTGTTTCTGCATTTCCTCCTTCTCCTTCTGCTGCTCTTTCTTTTTCTCCTGCCGCTTTTCCTTCTACTGCTCCTTCTTCTGCTTCTCTTTCTGCTTCTACTCCTGTCTCTCCTTCTCCTTATCCTCTAGTTCTTCTGCTTTTCCTTCTGCTACTCCTTCTGCTTCTGAATCTTCTGTTTCTTCTGATACTGCCTCTGCTTCTTCTGTTTCTTCTGCTTCTCCTTCTGCTTTTGCTTCTCTTTCTGCTTCTGCTTCTCCTTCTGCTTCTCCAGATTCTGATTCTTCTGCTTCTCCTGCTTCTCCTTCTGCTTCAGGTTCTGCTTTTGCTTTTTCGGCTTCTTCTGCTTCTGCTTCTTCTGCTGCTGCTTCTTCTGCTTCTCCTGCTTCTCTTTCTGCTTTTCCTTCTGTTTCTGCTTCTCCTTCTGCTTCTTCCCCTTCTTCTGTTACTTCTGCTTCGGCTTCTGCAGCTTCTGCTTCTCCTGCTTCTCGTTCTGCTTCTCTTTCTGCTTCTCTTTCTCCTTCTCCTTGTCCTTCTCCTTCTTCTGCTTCTTCTTCTGCTTCTGCTTCTCCTTCTGCTTCTGCTTCTGCTTCAATTTCTCCTTCTGCTTCTCATTCTGCTTCTGCGCCTTCTGTTTCTTCTGCTTCTCCTGCTTCTTCTTCTCCTGCTACTCCTACTTCTCGTGCTGCTTCTCCTTCTGCGTCTCTTTCTGGTTCTGCTTATCCTTTTGCTTCTCCTACTCCTAATCCTTCTCTTTCACCTTCTCCTTCTTCTTCTTCTGCTTCTCCTGGTGCTTCTGCTTCTGCTTATTCTACTATTTCTCTTTCTTCTGCTTCTGCTTCAGATTCTGCTTCTTCTGTTTCTCCTTCTGCTTCAGATTCTGCTTCTGCTTCTTCGGCTTCTCCTGTTTCTTCTGCTTCTGCTTCTCCTGCTTCTTCAGCTTCTCCTGCTTCTCTTTCTGCTTCTCCTTCTGCTTCTGCTTTTCCTTCTGCTTCTGCTTCTGCTCTTCTCCTTCTTGTGTTTCTTTTGCTTCTGTTTCTTCTTCTTCTTCTTCTTCTTCTTCTTCTTCTTCTTCTTCTTCTTCTTCTTCTTCTTCTTCTTCTTCTGTTTCTTCTGATTCTACTTCTGCTTCTCCTTCTTCTACTTCTCTTTCTGTTTCTACTTCTGCTTCTTCTGATTCTCCTGCTTCTCCTTTTGTTCTCCTTCTGTTTCTGCTTCTCTTTCTGCTTTTGCTTCTCCTTCTGCTGCTCCTTCTCCTTCTCCTTCTTCTGCTTCTCCCACTGCTTCTGCTTCTGCGTCTTTTGCTTATTCTATTTCTTCTGCTTCTCCTGCATCTACTGCTTCTCCTTATGCTTCTCCTTATGCTTCTCCTTCTTCTTCTTCTTCTTCTTCTTCTTCTTCTTCTGTTTCTTCTGATTCTACTTCTGCTTCTCCTTCTTCTACTTCTCTTTCTGTTTCTACTTCTGCTTCTTCTGATTCTCCTGCTTCTCCTTTTGTTCTCCTTCTGTTTCTGCTTCTCTTTCTGCTTTTGCTTCTCCTTCTGCTGCTCCTTCTCCTTCTCCTTCTTCTGCTTCTCCCACTGCTTCTGCTTCTGCGTCTTTTGCTTATTCTATTTCTTCTGCTTCTCCTGCATCTACTGCTTCTCCTTATGCTTCTCCTTATGCTTCTCCTTCTTCTTCTTCTTCTTCTTCTTCTTCTTCTTCTTCTTCTTCTTCTTCTTCTTCTTCTTCTTCTTCTTCTTCTTCTTCTTCTTCTTCTTCTTCTTATTCTTCTTCTTCTTCTTCTCTTTCTTCTGCTTCTCCTGGTTTTTCTGCTTCTACTGCTTCTCTTTTTGCTTCTCATTCTGCTTCTGATTCTACTTCTGCTTCTACTATTGCTTCTGCTGCCCTTCCTTGTCCATCTCCTTCTCCAACTTCTGTTACTCCTTCTGCTGATGCTACTTCTGCTACGCTAGCTTCTCCTTCTGCATCTTCTTCAGCTTGTGGTTAGCATTCTGCTGCTTCATCAGGTTCGGCTTCTACTTCTCCTTCTGATTCTCCTTCTGCTTCGACTTCACGATGTGATCATGGTCCTGCTGCTTAACCACTGATTCTGCTTCTTTTGAAGTCTGATTCTTCTGCTTCGGCTTCGCTGCTTCAGCTTCTTCTGCTTCTAATGCGTCTCCTTATGCGTGACCTTCTCCTTCTCCTTCTCCTCCTCATCCGGC
>NW_012313014.1:0-2226 GCF_000151885.1 Dipodomys ordii | reverse complement strand
TCAAGCTGTGGACACAACGGGACACAGTGGGGGCACAGCGGGACACAGCGGGACACAGTTGGACACAGCGGGGACAAAGCGTGAGACACAGCGGGGGACAGAGCGGGAGACAGAGGGAGACACAGCGAGGACACAACGGGACACAGCGGTGACAAAGCGGGGGATACAGAGGGACACAGCGGGGGACACAGAGGGGGAGACAGCAGGACACAGCGGGACACAGCGGGGGACACAGTTGGAACACAGTGGGACACAGCGGGGGACACAGCGAGGACACATTGGGACACAGCGGGGACACAGCGGGACTCAGCAGGCGACACAGCGGGACTCAGCAGGCGACACAGCAGTACACAGCGGGACAATGCGGGACACAGCAGGGGACACAGAGGGGTACACAGCGGGACACAGCAGGGAACACAGCGAGGACACAGCGGGACCCAGCGGGACACAGCGTCGATACAGCGGGTACACAGCATTACACAGCGTGTTACACAGCTGTGGACACCATGGGACACAGTGGGGACACAGCGGGACACAGCGGGACACAGTGGGACAAAGCAAGGACAAATCGTGAGACACAGCGAGGGACAGAGTGGGAGACAGCGGGGGACACAACGACGACACAGCAGGGCACAGCGGGACACAGCAGGGACACAGCGGGACACAGCGGGACACAGCGGGACACTGCGGGGGACATAGCGGGACACAGCGGGGGAGGCACCGAGGACACAGCGGGACACAGCGGGACAAAGCGGGGGACACAGCGGTGAAACAGCTGGACACAACGGAGTACATAGCGGGACACAGCGCGCACACAGGGGGACACAGCAGGACACAGCGGGACACAGCAGGGACAGAGCGGGACACAGCGGAACACAGTGGGACACAGCGGGGGACACAGCGGGACCCAGCGGGAGACCCAGCTAGGACAAAGTGGGACACAGCTGGGGACACAGCGAGGACACAGCGGGGGACACAGCGGGGGACACAGCGGGACACAGCGAGGAACAGCGTAGATACAGCGGGGACACAGCGTTACACAGCGTGGTACACAGCTGTGGACACAACGGGACACAGTGTGGGTACAGCAGGACACAGCAGGACAGAGTGGGACACAGCGGGGACAAAGCGTGAGACACAGCGGGGGACAGAGTGGGAGACAGCGGGGGACACAGCGGGGACACAGCGGGGACTCAGCGGGGTCACAGCGGGATACACAGTTGTGGACACAATGGGACACAGTGTGGGCACAGCGGGACACAGCGGGACAGAGTGGGACACAGAAGGGATAAAGCGTGAGACACAGCGGGGGACAGAGCGGGAGACAGCGGGGGACACAGCGAGGACACAGCGGGACACAGCGGGACACAGCGGGGGACACAGCTAGGACACAGCGGGACACAGCGGGACACAGTGGGGACACAAAGGGGACTCAGCGGGGGAAAAAGCGGGACACCATGGGACACAGTGTGACACAGCAGGACACAGAGGGAACACTGCGTCGACACAGCGGGACAAATCGGGGGACATAGCGGGACACAGCGGGACACAGCGGGGGACACAGCGGGGGACAGTGGAGACAAAGAGAGGACACAGCTGGACACAGCGGTGACACAGCTGGACACAACGGAGTACACAGCGGGACACAGCGGGCACAAAGCGGGGACAGAGCGGGACACAGCGGGACATAGCGGGGTACACAGCGGGACACAGAGGGGGACACAGTGAGGACACAGTGGGACACAGCGGGGGACACAGCGGGGGACACAGCGGGACACAGCCAGGAACAGCGTAGATACAGCGGGGACACAGCGTTACACAGCGTGGTACACAGCTGTGGACACAACAGGACACAGTGTGCGCACAGGGGGACACAGCGGGACACAGTGGGACACAGCGGGGACAAAGCGTGAGACACAGCGGGGGACAGAGTGGGAGACAGCAGGGGAAACAGCGGGGACTCAGCGGGGTCACAGCGGGATACAGCGGGACACAGAGTGACACAGCGGGACACAGCAGAGGACACAGCGGGACTCAGCGGGGGACACAGCAGTACACAGCGGGACACAGCGGGACACAGGGGGACTCAGCAGGGTTACAGAGGGACACAACGGGACACAGCAGGACACAGCGTGACACAGCTGGGACACAGCAGGGACACAGTGGGGGACACAGCGGGACAAAATGGGACACAGCGGGACACAGTGGAACACAGCGGGACACAGC
>NW_012313013.1:0-2226 GCF_000151885.1 Dipodomys ordii | reverse complement strand
GCAGAAGGAGAAGTAGAAGTAGGAGAAGGAAGAGTCTCGCAGAAGAAATAGGAGAAGCAGAAGGAGAAGCAGAAGCAGAATGAGAAGCCGAAAGAGAAGCAGTAGAAGCAGAAGAAGCAGGAAAAGAAGAAGCAGAATAAAGAGAAGAAGAAGAAGAAGAAGAAGAAGAAGAAGAAGAAGAAGAAGAAGAACAAGAACAAGAACAAGAACAAGAAGAAAAAGAACAAGAAGAACAAGAAGAACAAGAAGAACAAGAACAAGAACAAGAAGGAGGAAGAGGAGGAGGAGGAGGAGGAGGAGGAGGAGGAGAAGGAGAGGCATAAGGTGAAGCAGTAGAAGCAGAAGAAGCAGAAGCAGGAGAAGCAGAAGCAGAAGAAAAAGAATAAGCAAAAGAAGCAGAATCAGAGGGAGAAGCAGAAGAAGGAGAAGGAGCAGAAGGAGAAGGAGAAGCAGAAGGAGAAGCAGAAGAAGGAGAAGCAGAAGCAGAGAAGCAGCAGAAGGAGAAGCAGAAGCAGAAGAAGATGCAAAAGGAGAAGCAGGAGAAGCAGAAGAAGCAGAAGCAGAAGGAGAAACAGAAGTAGGAGAAGGAGAAGGAGAAGGAAGGGCAGCAGAAGCAATAGGAGAAGCAGAAGGAGAAGCAGAAGCAGAATGAGAAGCAAAAAGAGAAGCAGTAGAAGCAGAAAAACCAGGAGAAGCAGAAGAAAGAGAAGAAGAAGAAGAAGAAGAAGAAACAGAAGCAAAAGGAACAGAAGAAGGAGAATAGCAGAAGCAAAAGCAGAAGGAAAAGCAGAAGCAGAAGGAGAAGCAGAAAGAGAAGCATTAGAAGCTGAAGAAGCCGGAGAAGCAGAAGCAGAAGAAACAGGAGAAGCCGAAGAAGCAGAAGCAGAATCTGAAGCAGAAGGAGAAACAGAAGAAGCACAATCTGAAGCAGAAGCAGAAGAAACAGAAAGAGTAGAATAAGCAGAAGCAGAAGCACCAGGAGAAGCAGAAGAAGAAGAAGGAGAAGGCGAAAGAGAAGGATTAGGAGTAGGAGAAGCAAAAGGATAAGCAGAATCAGAAAGAGACGCAGAAGGAGAAGCAGCACGAGAAGTAGGAGTAGAAGAAGAGGAAGCAGGAGAAGCAGAAGAAACAGAAGGCGCAGAAGCAGAAGGAGAAGCAGAAGCAGAAGAAGAAGCAGAAGAAGGAGAAGGACAAGGAGAAGGAGAAAGAGAAGCAGAAAGAGAAGCAGAACGAGAAGCAGGAGAAGCAGAAGCTGGAGAAGCCGAAGCAGAAGAAACAGAAGAAGGGGAAGAAGCAGAAGCAGAAGGAGAAGCAGAAACAGAAGGAAAAGCAGAAAGAGAAGCAGAAGAAGCAGCAGCAGGAGAAGCAGAAGCAGAAGAAGCCGAAAAAGCGAAAGCAGAACCTGAAGCAGAAGGAGAAGCAGGAGAAGCAGAAGAAGCAGAATCTGGAGAAGCAGAAGGAGAAGCGGAATCAGAAAGAGAAGCAAAAGCAGAAGGAGAAGCAGAAAAAAACAGAAGAAGCAGAGGCAGTAGTAGAAGAAGCAGAAGATACAGAAGCAGAAGGAGAAGCAGAAGGAAAAGTAGAAGAACTACAAGGAGAAGGAGAAGGAGAAACAGGAGTAGAAGCAGAAAGAGAAGCAGAAGAAGGAGCAGTAGAAGGAAAAGCGGCAGGAGAAACAGAAAGAGCAGCAGAAGGAGAAGCAGGAAATGCAGAAACAGGAGAAGAACAAGCAGAAGAAACAGAAGAAGGACAAGAAGCAGAAGCAGAAGTAGAAGCAGAAAGAGAAGGAGGGGAAGCAGAAGAAGCAGAAGCAGGAGAAGCAGAAGCATAAGAATCCGAAGAAGCAGAAGCAGAACCTGAAGCAGAAGGAGAAGCAGGAGAAGCAGAAGAAGCAGAATCTTTAGAAGCAGAATGAGAAGCAGTAGGAGAAGCAGAAGCAGAAAGAGAATCAAAAGCAGAGGAAAAGCTGAAGAAACAGAAGAAGTAGAAGCAGTAGCAGTTGTAGCAGAAGCAGTAGGAAAAGCAGAAGATCAAGATGGAGAAGGAGAAGCAGAGGGAGAAGCAGAAGGCAGAAGAGTAAAGAGAAGCAGGTAAGGCAAAGAAGAAGAGGCAGAGGGAGAATCAGGATGGGAAGGCAGAAAATGGAAGAAGAGAAGCAGAAGCAGAGAAGATCAGAAGAGAGCAGAAGAAGCAGAAGCAGATGGAGAAGCAGGAAAGCAGAGAAGC
>NW_012313012.1:0-2226 GCF_000151885.1 Dipodomys ordii | reverse complement strand
ATCATCCTCCTGTGACCCACTGTGTCCTCTCTATGACCCCTGCTGTGTCCGCTGTGTCCCCGCTGTGTCCCGCTGTGTCCCCGCTGTGTCCCCAGCTGTGTTCTGCTGTGTCCTGGTGTGTCCCGCTGTGTCCGCCTCAATGTCCCCCGCTGTGTCCCTCTGTGTCCCCCGCTGAGTCCCATTGTGTCCCGCTGTGTCCCGCTGTGTCCTGCTGTGTCCCCGCTGTGTCCCGCTTTGTCTCCGCTGTGTCCCACTGTGTCCTGCTCTGTCCCCCGTAGTGTCCTTGCTGTGTCCCCTCTGTGTCCCCGCTGAGTCCCAGTGTGTCCCGCTGTGTCCCGCTGTGTCACGCTGTGTCCCGCTGTGTCCTCGCTGTGTCCCCAGCTGTGTCCCATTGTGTCCTGCTGTGTCCCGCTGTGTCCCAGCTTTGTTACCACTGTTTCTGGCTGTGTCCCGCTGTGTCCCCCGCTGCGTTCCCGCTGTGTCCCCGCTGTCTCCTGCTGTGTCCCTGCTTTGTCACCGCTGTTTCTCGCTGTGTCCCTCTGTGTCCACTCTGTGTCCCGCTCTGTCCCCCGCTGTATCCCGCTGTGTGCCTGCTGTGTCCCGCTGTGTCCCCGCTGTGTCCCCGATGTGTCCCGCTGTGTCCCGCTGTGTCTCCCGCTGTATCACGCTATGTCCTCGCTGTGTCCCCTGTTGTGTCCCGCTGTGTCCGCGCTGTGTCCTCCGCTGTGTCCCCGCTGGGTCCCGCTGGGTCCCCGCTATGTGCCCCGCTGTGTCCCGCTGTGTCCCGCTGTGTCCCCGCTGTCCCCCGATGTGTACATTGTGTGTCCCGCTGTGTCCTCGCTGTGTCCCCCGCTGTGTCTCCGCTGTGTCGCGCTGTGTCCCGCTGTGTCTCCCGCTGTGTCCCGTTGTGTCCACTGCCTTGGCCCCGCTGTGCCCCGCTGTGTCCCGGTGTGTCCCCGCTCTGTCCCACTGTGTCCCGATATGTCTCCCTGCTGTCCCCGTCTTTGTCCCCGCTGTGTCCCCGCTGTGTCCCGCTGTGTCCCCGCTGTCCGCCGCTGTGTCCACGCTGTTTCCCACTGTGTCCTCGCTGTGTCCCCCGCTGTGTCCCTGCTGTCTCACGCTGTGTCACGCTGTGTCCCCTGCTCTGTCCCACTGTGTCCCCAGCAGTGTCCCCCCTGTGTCTCCGCTTTGTCCTCCTGTGACCCGCCCTGTCCTCTCTGTGACCCCCGCTGTGTCCGCTGTGTTCCCGCTGTGTCCCGCTGTGTCCCCGCTGTGTCCCCAGCTGTGTTCGGCTGTGTCCTGGTGTGTCCCGCTGTGTCCACCTCTATGTCCCCCGCTGTGTCCCTCTGTGTCCCCCGCTGATTCCCATTGTGTCTCGCTGTGTCCCGCTGTGTCCCGCTGTGTCCCCGCTGTGTCCCCGCTGTGTCCTGCTGTGTCGCTGCTTTGTCCCCCGCTGCGTCCCGCTGTGTCCCCCCCTGTGTCCAGCTGTGTCCCCGCTGTGTCCCGTGGTGTCTCGCTTTGTCCCTCGCTGTGTCCTCTGCTGTGTCCCCGCTGTGTACCGCTCTGTCCCCACTGTGTCCGGGTTTGTCCCCCGCTGTGTCCTGCTGTGTCTCCCGCTGTGTCCAGCTGTGTCCCCGATGTGTCCCTCTGTGTACCACTGTGTCCCCGCTGTGTCCCGCTGTGTCCCCGCTGTGTCCCGCTGTGTCCCGCTGTGTCTCACTGCTGTCCCACGCTTTGTCTCCGCTGTGTCCCCGCTGTGTCCTGCTGTGTCCCGCTGTGTCCCGCTGTGTCTCCCGCTGTGTCCTGTTGTGTCCACTGCCTTGGCCCCGCTGTGTCCCGCTGTGTCCCGCTGTGTCCTCGCTGTGTCCCCGCTGTGTTCCGCTGCGTCCCTCTGTGTCCCCGCTCTTCCCCGCTGTGTCCTGCTGTGTCCCCGCTGTGTCCCGCTCTGTTCTCTCTTTGTCCCCGCTGTATCCAGCTGTGTCCTGCTGTGTCCCCGCTGTGTCCCCGCTGTGACCTGCTGTGTCCCCGCTGTGTCCCGCTGTGTCGCGCTGTGTCCTGCTGTGTTCCGCTGTGTCTTCACTGTGTCCCGCTGTGTCCCCCGCAGTGTCCTTGCTGTGCCCCTCTGTGTACCCGCTGAGTCCCGCTGTGCCCCGCTGTGTCCCACTGTGTCCCCGCTGTGTCCCACGCTGTGTCCCACTGTGTCACGCTGTGTCCCGCTGTTTCCCA
>NW_012313011.1:0-2226 GCF_000151885.1 Dipodomys ordii | reverse complement strand
TGTCCTCTCCTGTTTCTGCATTTCCTGCTTCTCCATCTGCTGCTCTTCTGTTCTCCTGCTGCTTTTCCTTCTACTGCTCCTTCTTCTGCTTCTTTTTCTGCTTCTACTCCTGTTTCTCCTTCTCCTTCTCCTTCTAGTTCTTCTGCTTTTCCTTCTGCTTCTCCTTCTGCTTCTGAATCTTCTGCTTCTTCTGCTACTGCCTCTGCTTCTTCTGTTTCTTCTGCTTCTCCTTCTGCTTTTGCTTCTCTTTCTGCTTCTGCTTCTCCTTCTGCTTCTCCACATTCTGCTTCTTCTGCTTCTCCTGCTTCTCCTTCTGCTTCTGCTTCTTCTGCTTCTCCTGGTTCTCCTTCTGCATCTTCTTCTGCTTCTGTTTCTCCTTCTCCTTCTTCTGCTTCTCCTTCTGATTCTCCTTCTGCTTCTTCCTCTTCTGCTTTACCTGCTTCTCTTTCTGCTTCTCCTTCTACTTCTCCTTCTGTTTCTCCTTCTCCTTCCTGTTTTTCTGCTTTTCCTTCTGCTTCTGCTACACCTGCTACTGCTTCTACTTCTTCTGTTTCTTCTGCTTCTCCTTCTGCTTTTGATTCTCTTTCTGCTTCTGCTTCTCCTTCTGCTTCTCCAGATTCTGATTCTTCTGCTTCTCCTGCTTCACCTTCTGCTTCAGGTTCTGCTTCTGCCTCTTCGCATTCTTATGCTTCTGCTTCTCCTGCTTCTGCTTCTTCTGCTTTCCCTCCTTCTCTTCCTGCTTATCCTTCTGTTTCTGCTTCTCCTTCTGTTTCTGCTTCTGCTTCTGCTTCTTGTCCTTCTGTTTCTTCTGCTTCTGCTTCTCCTGTTTCTGCATCTCCTGCTTCTCCTTCTGCTTCTCTTTCTGCTTCTCCTGCTGCTTTTCCTTCTCCTGCTCCTTCTTCTGCTTCTCTTTCTGCTTCTCCTTCTGTTTCTCCTTCTCCTTCTCCTTCTCGTTCTTCTGCTTTTCCTTCTGCTTCTCCTTCTGCTTCTACATCTTCTGCTACTGCCTCTGCTTCTTCTGTTTCTTCTGCTTCTCCTTATGCTTCTCCTTCTGCTTTTGCTTCTCTTTCTGCTTCTTCTTGTCCTTCTGCTTCTCCAGATTCTGCTTCTTCTGTTTCTCCTGTATCTCCTTATGCTTCAGGTTCTGCTTCTGCTTCTTCGTCTTCTTCTGCTTCTGCTTCTCCTGCTGCTGCTTCTTCTGCTGCTCCTGCTTCTACTTCTGCTTTTCCTTCTGTTTCTGCTTCTCCTTCTGCTTCTGCTTCTTCTCCTTCTTATGTTTCTTCTGCTTCTGTTTCTTCTGCTTCTGCTTCTCCTGCTTCTGCTTCTGCTTCTCTTTCTGCTTCTCTTTCTGCTTCTCTTTCTGCTTCTCCTTCTCCTTCTTCAGCTTCTCCTTCTGCTTCTCCTTCTCCTTCTGCTTCAATTTCTCCTTCTGCTTCTCATTCTGCTTCTGCGTCTTCTGTTTCTTCTGCTTCTCTTGCTTCTGCTTCTCCTGCTTCTCCTACTTCTCGTGCTGCTTCTCCTTCTGCTTCTCTTTCTGCTTCTGCTTATCCTTTTGCTTCTCCTACTCCTAATCCTTCTCTTTCGCCTTCTCCTTCTTGTTCTTCTGCTTGTCCTGGTGCTTCTGCTTCTGCTTATTCTACTATTTCTGTTTCCTCTGCTTCTGCTTCAGATTGTGCTTCTTCTGTTTCTCCTTCTGCTTCAGATTCTGCTTCTGCTTCTTCGGCTTCTCCTGTTTCTTCTGCTTCTGCTTCTCCTGCTTCTTCTGGTTCTCCTGCTTCTCTTTCTGCTTCTCCTTCTGCTTCTGCTTCTGCTCTTCTCCTTCTTCTGTTTCTTTGCTTCTGTTTCTTCTGCTTCTTCTTCTTCTGTTTCTTCGGATTCTACTTCTGCTTCTCCTTCTTCTCCTTCTCTTTCTGCTTCTTCTGATTCTCCTGCTTCTCCTTCTTGTTCTCCTTCTGTTTCTGCTTCTCTTTCTGCTTCTGCTTCTCCTTCTGCTGCTCCTTCTCCTTCTCCTTCTTCTGCTTCTCTCACTGCTTCTGCTTCTGCTTCTTTTGCTTATTCTTTTTCTTCTGCTTCAGCTTCTCCTGCTTCTGCTTCTTCTGCTTCTACTGCTTCTCCTTATACTTCTCCTTATGCTTCTCCTTATGCTGCTGCTTCTTCTTCTCTTCTTCGTCGTCTTCTTCTTCTCTTTCTCTGCTTCTGCTTTTCCTGCTTCTTCTGCTTCTACTG
>NW_012313010.1:0-2226 GCF_000151885.1 Dipodomys ordii | reverse complement strand
CTTCTCTTTAGTTCTTCTCCTTCTGCTTCTGCTTCTTCTGCTTCTCCTGCTTCTCCTTCTGCATCTCCTTCTGCTTGTGCTTTTCCTTGTGCTTCTTCTTCTGCTTCTGCTTCTCCTTCTCCTTCTTCTGCTTCTCCGTCTGTTTCTGCTTCTGCTTTTCCTGATTCTTTTTCTGCTTCTGCTTCTGCTTCTCCTTCTGTTTCTCCTTCTCCTTCTCGTTCTTCTGCTATTTCTTGTGCTTCTTTTTCTGCTTCTACATCTTCAGCTTCTTCTGCTACTGCTTCTGTTTCTTCTGTTTCTTCTGCTTCTCCTTCTGATTTTGGTTCTCTTTCTGCTTCTGCTTCTCCTTCTGCTTCTGCAGATTCTGCTTCTTCTGCTTCTCCTGCTTCTCCTTCTGCTTCAGGTTCTGCTTCTGCTTCTTCGGATTCTTATGCTTCTGCTTCTCCTGCTTCTGTTTCTTCGGCTTCCCCTCTTTCTCTTTCTGCTTCTCCTTCTGTTTCTGCTTCTCCTTCTGCTTCTGCTTCTTGTCCTTCTCCTGTTTCTTCTCCTTCTGCTTCTCCTGCTTCTGCTTCTTCTGCTTTTCTGCTTCTCTTTCTGCTTCTCCTTCTGCTTCTGCTCCTTCTCCTTCTTCTGTTTCTTCTTCTTCTGCTTCTCCCGCTTGTGCTTCTCCTGCTTCTCCTGCTTCTCGTTCTGCTTCTCTTCGTCGGCTTCTCTTTCTATTTCTGCTTCTGCTTCTTCTGATTCTGATTCTTCTTCTTCTTCTCCTTCTGCTTCTGCTTCTTCTGCATCTCCTGCTTCTCCTTCTGCATCTCCTTCTGCTTGTGCTTTTCCTTCTGCTTCTTCTTCTGCTTCGGCTTCTCCTTCTCCTTCTTCTCCGTCTGCTTCTGTTTCTTCTGCTTTTCCTGCGTCTCCTTCTGCTTCTCCTTCTATTTCTCCTTCTCGTTCTTCTGCTATTCCTTCTGCTTCTCTTTCTGGTTCTGCATCTTCAGCTTCTTCTGCTACTGATTCTGCTTCTTCTGTTTCTTCTGCTTCTCCTTCTGCTTCTCCTTCTGCTTTTGCTTCTCTTTCTGCTTCTGCTTCTCCTTCTGGTTCTCCTTCTTCTTCTCCAGATTCTGCTTCTTCTGCTTCTCCTGCTTCTCCTTCTGCTTTAGGTTCTGCTTTTGCTTCTTCGGCTTCTTCTGCTTCTATTTTTGCTTCTCCTTCTGTTTCTGCTTCTCTTTCTGCTTCTGCTTTTTCTCCTTCTTCTATTTCTTCTGATTCTGCTTCTCCTGCTTCTGCTTCTCCTGCTTCTACTTCTGTTTCTCTTTATGCTTCTCCTTCTGCTTCTCCTTCTTCTGCTTCTACTACTGCTTCTGCTTCTTCTTCTGCATCTTCTGTTTCAATTTCTCCTTCTTCTGCTTTTCATTCTGCTTCTGCTTCTCCTGCTTCTGCTTCTTCTGCTTCTTCTGCTTCTCCTTCTCATTCTCCTTCTCTTTCTGCTTCTGCTTATCCTTCTGTTTCTCCTACTCCTACTCCTTCTCTTTCTCCTTGTTCTTCTTCTGCTTCTCGTTCTTCTTCTGCTTTTTCTGCTTGTTCTGTTTCTTCTGCTTCTACTTTTCCAGCTTCTGCTGCTTCTGCTTCTCCTTCTGCTTCAGGTTCTCCTTCTGCTTCTTGGGCTTCTTCTGTTTCTTCTGCTTCTGCTTCTCCTGCTACTGCTTCTTCTGCTTCTTCTGCTTCTCTTTTGCTTCTCCTTCTGCTTCTGCTTCTCCTTCTGCTCCTTCTCTTTCTTCTGTTTCTTCTTCTTCTTCTTCTTCTTCTTCTTCTTCTTCTTCTTCTTCTTCTTCTTCTTCTTCTTCTTCTTCATCTTCTTCTTCTTCTTCTTCTTCTTCTTCTTCTTCATCTTCTTCTTCTTCTTCTGCTCCTCCCGCTTCTGCTACTTCTGCTTCTCCTGCTTGTCCTTCTCCTTCTGCTTCTACTTCTAAAACTAAACCTTCTATATCTGCTTCTGCTTCTTCTGATTCAACTACTTCTACTTCTTCTTCTCCTTCTGATTCTGCTTCTATTACTGCTTCTGCATCACTACTGATTCAATACTACTGATCATTCTCATACTTCTGATCTCATCTGATTCTGCTACTCCAACAAATCTACAACTTCATCTACAATTCACATCTACAGCTACTCCTTCAGCTAAAAATATACTATAACATCAACAGCTTCTTCTAATCAATATTAACTCCACATCTG
>NW_012313009.1:0-2226 GCF_000151885.1 Dipodomys ordii | reverse complement strand
TCACTTATCCTTTTGCTTCTCCTACTCCTAATCCTTCTCTCTCGCCTTCCCCGTCTTCTTCTTCTGCTTCTCCTGCTGCTTCTGCTTCTGCTTATTCTACTATTTCTGTTTCTTCTGCTTCTGCTTCAGATTGTGCTTCTTCTGTTTCTCCTTCTGCTTCTGATTCTGCTTCTGCTTCTGCGGCTTCTCCTGTTTCTTCTGCTTCTGCTTCTCCTGCTTCTTCTACTTCTCCTGCTTCTCTTTCTACTTCTCCTTCTGCTTCTGCTTCTCCTTCTGCATCTGCTTCTGCTCTCCTCCTTCTTCTGTTTCTTTTGCTTCTGTTTCTTCTGCTTCTTCTTCTTCTGTTTCTTCTGATTCTACTTCTGCTTCTCTTTCTTCTCCTCTTTCTGCTTCTACTTCTGCTTCTTCTGATTCTCCTGCTTCTCCTTCTTGTTCTCCTTCTGTTTCTGCTTCTCTTTCTGCTTCTGCTTCTCTTTCTGCTGCTCTTTCTCCTTCTCCTTCTTCTGCTTCTCCCACTGCTTCTGCTTCTGCTTCATTTGCTTATTCTTTATATTCAGCTTCTCCTGTTTCTGCTTTTTCTGCTTCTACTACTTCTCCTTATGCTTCTCCTTCTCCTTCTTCTTCTTCTTCTTCTTCTTCTTCTTCTTCTTCTTCTTCTTCTTCTTCTTCTTCTTCTTCTTCTTTTTCTTCTTCTTCTCTATCGTCTGCTTCTGCTTTTCCTGCTTCTTCTGCTTCTCCTTCTGCTTCTCCTATTCCTTCTGCTGCCCTTCCTTCTCATTCTCCTTCTCCTACTTCTGCTTCTCCTGCTTTTGCTTCTTCTGCTTCTCCTTCTGCATATCCTTCTGCTTCTGCTTCTCCTTCTGCTGCTTCTTCTGCTTCTGCATCTCCTTCTGTTTCTCCTTCTGCTTCTCCTTCTGCTTCTCCTTCTGATGCTCCTTCTGCTTCTCGTTGTGCTTCTGATTCTCCTTCTGCTCTTCCTACTCCTAATCCTTCTCTTTTTCCTTCTCCTTCTTCTTCTTCTGCTTCTCGTTCTGCTTCTCCTTCTGCTTCTTCTGCTTGTTCTGTTTCTTCTGCTTCAGGTCCTGCTTCTGCTTCTTTGGCTTCTTCTGATTCTTCTGCTTCTGCTTCTCCTGCTACTGCTTCTTCTGCTTCTCTTTCTGCTTCTCCTTCTGCTTCTGCTTCTCCTTCTGCTCCTTCTCCTTCTTCTGTTTCTTCTTCTTCTTCTGCTTCTTCTGCTTCTCCTTCCTTTCCTCTGCTTCTGCTTCTCCTTCTCCTTCTACTGCTTCTCTTTCTGCTTCTGCTTTTTCTGATTCTCCAACTAATCCTTCTTCTACTCCTTCTGTTTCTGCTTCTCTTTCTGTTTCTGCATCTCCTTCTGCTTCACCTTCTGCTGCTCCTTCTCCTTCTTCTGTTTCTCCCTCTGCTTCTGCTTCTGCTTCTTATGCTTCTTCTTGTTCTTCTGCTTCTGCTTCTCCTGCTTCTGCTTCTTATGCTACTACTGCTTCTTCTTCTGCTTCTTCTGCTTCTAATTCTCTTTCTACTTCTGCTTCTCCTGCTAGTTTTTCTGCTTCTTCTGCTGCTTCTTCTACTTCTCCTTCTGCTTCTCTTTTTGCTTCTCCTTCTGGTTCTGCTTCTTCTGTTTCTCCTGCCTGAATTTCTGGTTCTACATATTCTGCTGCTTCTCCTTCTGCTTCTGCTTCTACTTCTGCTTCAGTTTCTGCTTCTTCAGCTTCTACTCTTTCGGCTTCTCCTGCTTCTGCTTATTGTGCTTCTCCTGCTTCTTTTTCTACTTCTCATTCCTCTTCTGCTTCTCCTTCTGCTTCTGCATATCCTCCGTCTCCTACTTCTGCTTCTCCTTCAGCTTCTGCTTCTTCTGCTTCTCCTGCTTCTCCTTCTGCATCGCCTTCTGCTTGTGCTTGTCCTAATGCTTCTTCTTGAACATGAGAAACCCGAAGACGAAGAAGAAGAAGAAGAAGAAGAAGAAGAAGAAGAAGAAGAAGAAGAAGAAGAACAATCAGAAGGAGGAATTAAGGAGAAGCAGTAGACGCAGAACAAGCAGAAGCAGGAGAAGCAGAAGCAGAAGAAAAAGAATAAGCAGAAGAAGCAGAAGCAGAATCAGGGGGAGAATCAGAAGAAGGATAAGGAGAAGGAGCAGCAGAAGGAGAAGCAGAAGCAGAATGAGAAGCAGGAACAGAAGGAGAACAAGAAGGAGAAGCAGGAGAATCA
>NW_012313008.1:0-2226 GCF_000151885.1 Dipodomys ordii | reverse complement strand
TAGGGACACAGCGGGGGAAAAGCGGGAGAAACAGCGGGAAACTTGCGAGGGACACAGCGGGACACTGGGGGACAGAGTGGGACAGAGCGGGACACAGCGGGGACACAGTGGAGGACACAGCGGGGGACAAAGCGAGACACCACGGGACACAGCAGGACACAGAGGGGACACAACGGGGACACAGCGGGGACACAGGGGGTACACAGCAAGGACACAGCGGGGGACACAGCGGGACACAGCGGGACACAATGGGGACACAGCGGGACACAGCAGAGACACAGCGGGGACACAGCAGGACACAGCGGGACACAGCGGGACACGGTGGGACTCAGCGGGGGATATAGCGGGACACAGCGGGGGGCATAGAGGCGGACACAGGGGGACACAGCGGGGACACAGCGGGACACTGCGGGGTTCACAGCGAGGACACAGCGGGACACAGGAGGACAAAGTGGGGACACAGCGGGGACACAGCGAGGGACACAGCAGGATACAGCGGGGGGCATAGAGGCGGAGACAGGTGGACACAGCGGGGACACAGCGGGACACAGCGGGGGTCATAGCGAGGACACAGCGGGACACAGGAGGACAAAGCAGGGACACAGCGGGGACACAGCGTGGGACACAGTGGGACACATCAGGGGACACAGCGGGACACAGCGCGACACAGCGGGGACACAGCAGGGGACACAGCGAGGACACAGCGGGGGACACAGCGGGGACACAGTGGGACACAGCTGGGGACACAGCGGGACACAGCAGGACACAGCGGGGACACAGCGGGGCCTCAGCCGGGGACACAGCGGGGGATAAAGCTGGACACCACGGAACACAGCAGGACACAGCGGGGGACACAGCGAGGACACATTGGGACACAGCGGGGACACAGCGGGACTCAGTGGGGGACACAGCAGTTTACAGCGGGACACAGCGGGACACCCCGGGGGACACAGTGAGACAGAGCAGGGGACACAACAGAGGACACAGAGGGACACAGCGGGACACAGCTTGGGACACAGGGGGGACACAGCGGGACACACTAGGGGACACAGCGACGACACAGCCTTACTCAGTGGGGGACACAGCAGTACACAGCTGGACACAGCGGGACACAAAGGGGCACAGCAGGGACACAGCGGGGGACACAGCGGGACACAGCGGGGGACACAGCGGGACACAGCGGGGTCACAGAGGGGTACACAGCGGGACACAGCGGGGGACAAAGCAGGACACAGCAGGGGACACAGCGAGGACACTGCGGGACACTGCAGGAGACACAGCGACGACACAGCGGGACACTGCCGAACACAGCGGGACACAGCAGGGACACAGCATAGGACACAGCGGGACACAGCAGGGGACACGGGGGGACAAAACGGGACACAGCTGGACACAGCGAGACACAGCGGCGACACAGCAGGGGACACAGCGGGACACAGCGGGGGACACAGCGGGACACAGCGTGGGCACAGCAGGACACAGCGGGACACAAAACGGGACACAGCGGGGGACACAGCAAGGACACAGAGGGACACAGCGGGACTCAGCGGGGGACACACCGGGACTCAGCGGGACACAGCGGGGGACACAGCGAGGACATATTGGGACACAGCCGGGACATATGGAAACTCAGCGGGGGACACAGCAGTACACAGCGGGACACAGCGGGACACAGCAGGGGACACAGAGGTGTACACAGCGCAACATAGCGGGGGACACAGAGAGTTACACAGCGGGACACAGCAGGGGACACAGCGGGGGACACAGCGGGATACAGCGGGGGACATATAGGGGTACATAGCGGGACAAAGCGGGGGACACAGGGGGAAAACAGCAGGACACAGCGGGGGACACATCGAGGACACATTTGGACACAGCGGGGACACAGCTGGACTCTGCAGGGGACCCAGCATTACACAGCGGTTACACAGCGGGACACAACAGGGGACACAGAGGGGTACACAGCGGGACAAAGCAGGGGACACAGCGGACACAGCGGGGGACACAGCGGGGGATAGCGGAGACAGAGAGGGTACACAGCGAGATACAGCAGTGACACAGCCTGACACAAAGCAGTACACATCGGGACACAGCAGGCACAAAGCGGGGACACAGCGGGACACAGCGTGACACAGCAGGGACAGAGCAGGACACAGCGGGGGACACATCGAGAACACAGCGGGCCAAATCGGGGGACACAGCGAGGACACAGTGGGGGACACAGCG
>NW_012313007.1:0-2226 GCF_000151885.1 Dipodomys ordii | reverse complement strand
CACGAAGAGAAGGATTAGGAGTAGGAGAAGCAAAAGGATAAGCTGAAGCAGATTTGAGACGCAGAAGGAAAAGCAGCACGAGAAGTAGGAGAAGCAGGAGAAGCATAAGTAAGAGAAGCAGAAGAAACAGAAGACGCAGAAGCAGAATGAGAAGCAGAAGGAGAAGGAGAAGCAGAAGGAGAAGCTGAAGAAGGAGAAGTAGAAGCAGAAAGAGAAGCAGAACGAGAAGCAAGAGAAGCAGAAGCAGGAGAAGCAGAAACAGAAGAAACATAAGAAGGAGAAGAAGCAGAAGCAGAAGGAGAAGCAGAAACAGAAGGAAAAGCAGAAAGAGAAGCAGAAGAAGCAGCAGCAGGAGAAGCAGAAGCAGAAGAAGTCGAAGAAGCAGAAGCAGAACCTGAAGCAGAAGGAGAAGCAGAAGAAGCAGAATCTGGAGAAGCAGAAGGAGAAGCAGAAGCAGAAAGAGAAGCAAAAGCAGAAGGAGAAGCAGAAGAAACAGAAGAAGTAGAAGCAGTAGCAGTTGTAGAAGAAGCAGAAGGAGAAGCAGAAGTAAAAGCAGAAGTACAAGAAGGAGAAGTAGAAATAGAAGGAGAAGCAGAAGGAGAAGCAGAAAGAGAAGCAGGTAAAGCGGAAGAAGAAGAAGCAGAAGGAGAATAAGAAGGAGAAGCAGAAGAAGGAGAAGGAGAAGCAGAAGCAGAAGAAGATGCAGAAGGAAAAGCAGAAGAAGCAGAAGCAGAAGGAGAAGCAGGAAAAGCAGAAGAAGCAGAAGCAAAAGGAGAAGCAAAAGAAGGAGAAGCAGAGGCAGAAGAAAAAGCATAAGGACAAGCACAAGCAGAAGGAGATGCAGAAGGAGAAGCAGGAGAAGCAGGAGAAGCAGAAGAAGCAGAAGATGAAGGAGAAGCAGAAGTAGGAGAAGGAGAAGGAGGAGAAGCAGAAGAAGCAGAAGATGAAGGAGAAGCAGAAGTAGGAGAAGGAGAAGGAGGAGAAGCAGAAGCGGAATGAGAAGCAGAAAGAGAAGCAGGAGAAGCACAAGAAGCAGAAGCAGGAGAAGCCGAAAGAGAAGAAGCAGAAGAAGCAGAATCAGAATCAGAAGTAGAAGCAGAAGCAGAAGGAGAAGCAGCCGAAGAAGTAGAATCAGAAATTCAGGCAGGAGAAACAGAAGAAGCAGAAGCAGAAGGCGAAGCAAAAAGAGAAGGAGAAGGAGAAGTAGAAGAAGCAGCAGAAGGAGAAGCAGCAGAAGAAGCAGAAAGACAAGCAGGAGAAGCAGAAGCACAAAGAGAAGTAGAAGCAGAAGAAGAAGCAGTAGAAGCATAAGAAGCAGAAGCAGGAGAAGCAGAAGCAGAAGATAACGAAGAAGCATAAGAAGCAGAAGCAGAGGGAGAAAAAGAAGAAGGAGAACGAGCAGCAGAAGGTGAAGCAGAAGGAGATGCACAAGCAGAAAGCGAAGCAGAAACAGAAGGAGAAGAAGAAGGAGAAGTTGGAGAATCAGAAGAAGCAGAAGCAGAAAGAGAAGGAGAAGAAGGAGAAGGAGAAGCAGAAGGAGAAGGACTAGCAGGAGAAGCAGAAGAAGCAGAAACAGGAGACGCAGAAGAAGAAGAAACAGAAGAAAGAGAAGGAGCAGAAGGAGAAGCAGAAGCAGAAGGAGAAGCAGAAAGAGAAGCAGAAGAAGCAGAAGAAGCAGTAGCAGGAGAAGCAGAAGCAGAATAAACAGAAGAAGCCCAAGAAGCAGAAGGAGAACTTGAAGCAGAAGGACAAGCAGAAGCAGCAGAAGCTGGAAAAGCAGAAGCAGAAGAAACAGAACAAGGAGAAGAAGCAGAAGCAGAACGAGAAGCAGAAGAAGAAGAAGGAGAAAGAGAAGGATTAGGAGTAGGAGGAGCAGAAGGAGAATCAGAAGCAGAAAGAGAAGCAGAAGGAGAAGCAGAAGGAGAAACAGAAGAAGCAGAAGTAGGAGAAGCAGAAGCAGAATGTGAAGCACAAGAAGGAGAAATTGAAGGAGAAGGAGAATGAGACGGAGAAGCAGAAGGAGAAGTAGGAGAAGCAGAAGAAGAAGACGCAGAAGCAGAAGCAGAAGACACAGAAGAAGGAGAAGTGCAGAAGCAGACGGAGAAGCAGATGCAAAAGGAGAAGCAGACGAGCAGACGCTGAGCAGAGAGATGAACAGAAAAGCAGAGCAGCAGAGAGAGCAGCAGAGAGCAGAGAGAAGAAGAAGAAGAAGAGAAGAGAGGATTA
>NW_012313006.1:0-2226 GCF_000151885.1 Dipodomys ordii | reverse complement strand
GTGGGGAACAGAGCAGGACACAGCGGGGGACACAGAGAGGACACAGTGGGGACACAGCGAGACTCAGCCGGGGACACAGCGTGGGAAAAAGCGGGACACCACGGGACACAGTGGGACACAGCGGGACACAGCGGGGTCACTGCGGGACACAGTGGGGGACAAAGCGGGACACAGCGGGACACAGCGGGGACGCAGCGGGACACAGCGGGACACGGCGGGGGACACAGCGGGACACAGAGCAGGACATAGCGAGGACACAGTGGGACACAGCGGGACACAGCGGGGGACACAGCGAGGACACAGTTGGGGACACAGTGGGGGAAACAGCTGGACACAGCGGGGAACACAGCGAGGACACAGCGGCACCCAGCGGGACACAGCGTAGATACAGCGGAGACACAGCGTTACACAGCATGGTACAAAGCTGTGGACACAACGGGACACAGTGGGGGCACAGCGGGACACAGCGGGACGCAGTGGGACACAGCGGGGACAAAGCGTGAGACACAGCAGGGGACAGAGCTGGAGACAGCGGGGGACATAGCGGGGACACAGCGAGGACACAGCGGGACAGAGCGGGACACTGCAGGGCACAGCGGGGGACACAGTGGGACACAGCGGGGGACACAGCGGGAGACAGCGGGGGACACAGCGAGGACACAGCGGGACACAGCGCTGACACTGCGGGGACACAGCGGGGGACACAGCGGGGGACACAGCGGGACACAGCGGGGCACACATGGAGGACTCAGCGGGACAAAGCGGGGACACAGCGGCGACTCACCGGGGGACACAGCGGGGGACAAGGCGGGACACCACAGAACACAGTGGGAAATAGCGGTACACAGCGGGGAAACTGCGGGGACACAGGGGGACAAAGCGTGGGACACATAGGGACACAGCGGGGGACACAGCGGGGGCCACAGCGGGACACAGTGGGACACAGCGGGGCACACAGGGGGGACACAGTGGGACACAGCACGGACAAAGCTTGAGACACAGCGGGGTACAGAGCAGGAGACAGCGGGGGACACAGCGAGGACACAGCGGGACACAGCGCTGACACAGCGGGGGACACAGTGGGGGACACAGCGGGGGACACAGCCGGACACAGCGGGATACAGCGGGGGAAACAGGGGGGTATCAGCGGGACCCAGCGCGGGACACAGCGTGGACACATTGGGACACAGCGGGGACACCACGGGACACAGCGGGGGACACAGCAGTACACAGCGGGACACAGCGGGTCACAGCGAGGGACACAGAGGGGTACATAGCGGGACACAATGGGGAACACAGGGAGGACACAGCGGGACCCAGCGGGACACAGGGTCGATACAGCGGGGACACAGGGGGACACAGTGGGGTACACAGCTGGGGACACAACGGGACACAGCGGGGGACACAGCAAGGACACAGCAGAACACAGCGTGGGAAACAGCGAGGACACAGCGGGACACAGCAAGACACAGCGGGACACAGTGGGGACACAGCAGTAGACACAGCGAGACACAGCGGGGGACACAGCGGGACACAGCGGGGAACACAGCGAGGACACAGCGGGACACTGTGGGAACATAGTGGGACACAGAGGGGCACACAGCGGGACACAGCGGGACACAGCTTGGGACACAGCGGGAACATAGCAGGACACAGCAGGGGACACAGCGAGGACACAGCGGGACACAGTGGGACACAGCGTGGGACAAAGTGGGAGACAGCAGGGGACACAGCGAGGACACAGCGGGACACAGCGGCGACACATAGAGGACTCAGCAGGGGACACAGTGGGGGACAGAGCGGGACACATCGGGACACTGCGGGGCACAGCGGGGGACACAGCGGGACACAGCGGGGGACCCAGCGGGACACAGCGGGACACTGCGGGGTACAGCGGGGGACACAGCGGGACACAGCGGGGGACACAGGGAGGACACAGCTTAACAAAGCATGGAACAAAGCGAGGACACAGCGGGACACAGCGAGACACAGCGGGACACAGCAGGGACCCAGCAGTGGACACAGCGGGACACAGTGGGGGACAAAGCAGGACACCACGGAACACAGCAGGACACAGCGTGAAACAGCGGTGAACCTACGGGGACACAGCGGGACACAGCGGGGGACACAGCGGGACCGAGCGGGACACAGCGGGGGACACAGCGGGACACAGCGTCTATAGAGCGGGGACACAGCGGGACACAGCGGTGACACAGCGGGACCCAG
>NW_012313005.1:0-2226 GCF_000151885.1 Dipodomys ordii | reverse complement strand
CAGCATAAGGAGAAGCATAAGGAGAAGCATAAGGAGAAGCAGTAGAAGCAGAAACAGAAGAAAAAGAATAAGCAAAAGAAGCAGAAGCAGAAGCAGTGGGAGAAGCAGAAGAAGGAGAAGGAGAAGGAGCAGCAGAAGGAGAAGGAGAAGCAGAAAGAGAAGCAGAAACAGAAGGAGAACAAGAAGGAGAAGCAGGAGAATCAGAAGAAGCAGAAGTAGAAGCAGAAAGAGGAGAAGAAGGAGAAGCAGAAGTAGAATCAGAAGAAACAGAAGAAGAAGAAGAAGAAGAAGAAGAAGAAACAGAAACAAAAGAAACAGAAGAAGGAGAAGAGCAGAAGCAGAAGCAGAAGAAGAAGGAGAAGCAGAAAGAGATGCAGGAGAAGCAGAAGAAGCAGGAGAAGCAGAAGCAGAAGGAAGCAGAAGAAACAGGAGAACCCGAAGAAGCACAAGCAGAATCTGAAGCAAAAGGAGAAACAGAAGAAGCACAATGTGAAGCAGAAGCAGAAGAAACAGTAATAGTAGAATAAGCAGAAGCAGAAGCAGCAAGAGAAGCAGAAGAAGAAGAAGTCGGAGAAGGCGAGAAAGAAGGATTAGGAGTAGGAGAAGAAAAAGGATAAGCAGAAGCAGAAAGAGACGCAGAAGGAAAAGCAGCACGAGAAGTAGGAGAAGTAGGAGAAGCAGAAGCAGGAGAAGCAGAAGAAACAGAAGACGCAGAAGCAGAATGAGAAGCAGAAGGAGAAATTGAAGCAGAATCAGAAGGAGAAGCAGAAGCAGAAGGAGAAGCAGAAGAAGGGGAAGGAGAAGCAGAAAGAGAAGCAGAAAGAGAAGCAGAACGAGAAGCAGGAGAAGCAGAAGCAGGAGAAGCAGAAGCAGAAGAAACAGAAGAAGGAGAAGAAGCAGAAGCAGAAGGAGAAGCAGAAACAGAAGGAAAAGCAAAAAGAGAAGCAGGAGAAGCAGAAGAAGCAGCAGCAGTAGAAGCAGAAGCGGAAGAAGCCGAAGAAGCAGAAGCAGAACCTGAAGCAGAAGGAGAAGCAGGAGAAGCAGAAGAAGCAGAATCTGGAGAAGCAGAAGGAGAAGCAGAAGCAGAAAGAGAAGCAAAAGCAGAAGGAAAAGCAGAAGAAACAGAAGAAGCAGAGGCAGTAGCAGAAGAAGCAGAAGATGCATTAGCAGAAGGAGAAGCAGAAGGAAAAGCAGAAGAACGAGAAGGAGAAGGAGAAGGAGAAACAGAAGGAGAAGCATAAAGAGAAGCAGAAGAAGGAGCAGGAGAAGGAAAAGCAGCAGGAGAAGCAGAAATAGCAGCAGAAGGAGAAGCAGGAGATGCAGAAACAGGAGAAGCAGAAGCAGAAGAAACAGGAGAAGGACAAGTAGCAGAAGCAGAAGGAGAAGCAGAAACAAAAGGAGAAGCAGAAAGAGAAGGAGGGGAAGCTGAAGAAGCAGAAGCAGGAGAAGCATAAGCAGAAGAAACTGGAGAAGCCGAAGAAGCAGAAGCAGAATGTGAAGTAGAAGGAGAATCGGAAGAAGCACAATTTGAAGCGGAAGAAACTGAAATAGTAGAATAAGCAGAAGCAGAAGCAGCAGGAGAAGCTGAAGAAGAAGATGGAGAAGGCGAGAGAGAACCAAAATCAGAAGGAGAAGCAGAAGAAACAGAAGCAGTAGCAGAAGAAGCTGAAGATGTAGAAGCAGAAAAAGAAGCACAAGAAATAGCAGAAGAACGAGAAGGAGAAGGAGAAACAGAAGGAGAAGCAGAAGCAGAAAAAGAATCAGGAAAAGCAGAAGCTGAAACAGACGGAGAAGCAGAAGAAGGAGAAGGAGAAGCAGAAGCAGAAGAAGAAGCACAAGGAAAAGCACAAGCAGAAGGAGATGCAGAAGGAATAGCAGGAGAAGCAGAAGAAGCAGAAGCAGAAGGAGAAGAACTAAAGAGAAGAAGCAGAAGCGGGAGAATCAGAAGTAGAAAGAGAAGCCGACGAAGAGAAGCAGAACGAGAAGCAGGAGAAGCAGAAGAAGCAGAAGCGGGAGAAGCAGAAGAAGTAGAAACAGAAGAAGGAGAAGGAGCAGAAGCAGAAGGAGAAGCAGAAGCAGAAGGGGAAGCAGAAAGAGAAGCAGGAAAAGCAGAATAGCAGATGCAGGAGAAGCAGAAGCAGATGATACGAAGAAGCAGAAGCAGAAGCAGATCCTGAAGCAGATTGAGAAGCAGGAGAAGCAGAGAGCAGAATCTGGAGAAGCAGA
>NW_012313004.1:0-2226 GCF_000151885.1 Dipodomys ordii | reverse complement strand
GGAGAAGCAGAAGCAGAAGAAACACGAGAAGGACAAGAAGCAGAAGCAGAAGGAGAAGCAGAAACAGAAGGAGAAGCAGAAAGAGAAGGAGGGGAAGCAGAAGAAGCAGAAGCAGACGGAGAAGCAGAAGAAGGAGAAGGAGAAGCCAGAGCAGAAGAAGAAGCAGAAGGAAAAGCACAAGCAGAAGGAGATGCAGAAGGAGAAGCAGGAAATGCAGAAGACACAGAAGCACCAGGAGAAGAAGAAGGAGAAGAATCAGAATCAGAAGAAGCAGAAGCAGAAATAGAAAGAGAAGCCGACGAAGAGAAGCAGAACGAGAAGCAGGAGAAGCAGAAGAAGCACAAGCGGGAGAAGCAGAAGAAGAAGAAACAGAAGAAAGAGAAGGAGCAGAAGCAGGAGAAGCAGAAGGAGAAGCAGAAAAAGAAGCAGGAAAAGCAGAAGAAGCAGAAGCAGGAGAAGCAGAAAGAGAAAAAACAGGAGAAGGACAAGAAGCAGAAAGAGAAGCAGTAGAAGCAGAAGAGGCAAGAAAAGCAGAAGCAGAAGAAAGAGAAGAAGAAGAAGACGAAGAAGAAGAAGCAGCAGCAGCATAAGGAGAAGCATAAGGAGAAGTATAAGGAGAAGCAGTAGAAGCAGAAGAAGCAGAAGCAGGAGAAGCTGAAGCAGAAGAAAAAGAATAAGCAAAAGAAGCAGAAGCAGAAGCATTGAGAGAAGCAGAAGAAGGAGAAGGAGAAGGAGCAGCAGAAGGAGAAGCAGAAGCAGAAAGAGAAGCAGAAACAGAAGGAGAACAAAAAGTAGAAGCAGGAGAATCAGAAGAAGAAGAAAGAGAAGGAGAAGAAGGAGAAGCAGAAGTAGAATCAGAAGAAACAGAAGAAGAAGAAGCAGAAGAAACAGAAGCAAAAGAAACAGAAGAAGGAGAAGAGCAGAAGCAGAAGCAGAAGGAGAAGCAGAAGCAGAAGGAGAAGCAGAAAGAGAAACAGGAGAACCAGAAGAAGCAGGAGAAGCAGAAGCAGAAGAAACAGGAGAAGCCGAAGAAGAAGAAGCAGAATCTGAAGCAGAAGGAGAAACAGAAGAAGCACAATCTGAAGCAGAAGCAGAAGAAACAGAAATAGTAGAATTAAGCAGAAGCAGAAGCATCAGGAGAAGCAGAAGAAGAAGATGGAGAAGGCGAAAGAGGAAGATTAGGAGTAGGAGAAGCAAAAGGATAAGCAGAAGCAGAAAGAGACGCAGAAGGAGAAGCAGCACGAGAAGTAGGTGTAGCAGGAGAAGAAGAAGCAGGAGAAGCAGAAGAAACCGAAGGCGCAGAAGCAGAATGAGAAGCAGAAGGAGAAATTGAAGCAGAAGCAGAAGCAGAAGGAGAAGCAGAAGCAGAAGAAGAAGCAGAAGAAGGAGAAGTACAAGGAGAAGGAGAAAGAGAAGCAGAAAGAGAAGCAGAACGAGAAGCAGGAGAAGCAGAAGCTGGAGAAGCCGAAGCAGAAGAAACAGAAGAAGGGGAAGAAGCAGAAGGAGAAGCAGAAACAGAAGGAAAAACAGAAAAAGAAGCAGGAGAAGCAGAAGAAGGAGCAGCAGGAGAAGCAGAAGCAGGAGAAGACGAAAAAGCAAAAGCAGAACCTGAAGCAGAAGGAGAAGCAGGAGAAGCAGAATGTGGAGAAGCAGAAGGAGAAGCAGAAGCAGAAAGAGAAGCAAAAGCAGAAAGAGAAGCAGAAGAAACAGAAGAAGCAGAGGCAATATCAGAAGAAGCAGAAGATTCAGAAGCAGAAGGAGAAGCAGAAGGAAAAGCAAAAGAACTAGAAGGAGAAGGAGAAGGAGAAACAGGATTAGAAGCAGAAAGAGAAGCAGAAGAAGGAGCAGTAGAAGGAAAAGCGGCAGGAGAAACAGAAAGAGAAGCAGAAGGAGAAGCAGGAAATGCAGAAACAGGAGAAGAACAAGCAGAAGAAACAGGAGAAGGACAAGAAGCAGAAGCAGAAGGAGAAGCAGAAAGAGAAGGAGGGGAAGCAGCAGCAGGAGAAGCAGAAGCATAAGAATCCGAAGAAGCAGAAGCAGAACCTGAAGCAGAAGGAGAAGCAGGAGAAGCAGAAGAATCAGAGTCTGGAGAAGCAGAATGAGAAGCAGAAGGAGAAGCAGAAGCAGAAAGAGAATCAAAAGCAGAAGGAGAAGCAGAAGAATCAGAAGAAGCAGAAGCAGTAGCAGTTGTAGCAGAAGCAGTAGGAAAAGCAGAAGAACAATGAT
>NW_012313003.1:0-2226 GCF_000151885.1 Dipodomys ordii | reverse complement strand
CAGCCGGACACAGCGGGACACAGCGGGGGACACAGGGGGGACACAGCGGGACCCAGCGCGGGACACAGCGAGGACGCATTGGGACACAGCGGGGACACAGCGGGACTCAGCGGGGGACACAGCAGTACACAGCGGGACACAGCGGGACACAGCGGGGGACACAGAGGGGTAAACAGCGGGACACAGCGGGGAACACAGCGAGGACACAGCGGGACCAAGCGGGACACAGCGTCGATACAGCGGGGACACAGCGGGACACAGCGGGGTACACAGCTGGGTACACAACGGGACACAGCGGGACACAGCGGGGGACACAGCGGAACACAGCGGGGGACACAGGGAGGACTCAGCGGGACAAAGCGAGGACATAGCGGCGACTCACCGGGGGACACAGCGGGGGACAAAGCGGGACACCACAGAACACAGTGGGAAACAGCGGGACACAGCGGGGAAACTGCGGGGACACAGGGGGACAAAGCGTGGGACACATAGGGACACAGCGGGGGATACAGTGAGGGACACAGCGGGACACAGCGGGGAACACAGCGAGGACACAGCGGGACCCAGCGGTACACAGCGACGATACAGCGGGAACACAACGTTACACAGCGTGGTACACAGCTGTGAACACAACGGGACACAATGGGGGCACAGCGGGACACAGTGGGACACAGTGGGACACAGCGGGGACAAAGCTTGAGACACAGCGGGGTACAGAGCGGGAGACAGCAGGGGACACAGCGAGGACACAGCGGGACACAGCGCTGACACTGCGGGGGACACAGCGGGGGACACAGCGGGGGACACAGCCGGACACAGCGGGACACAGCGGGGGACACAGGGGGGACACAGCCGGACCCAGCGCGGGACACAGCGAGGACGCATTGGGACACAGCGGGGACACAGCGGGACTCAGCGGGCTACACAGCAGTACACAGCGGGACACAGCGGGACACAGCGGGACACAGCGGGGGACACAGAGGGGTAAACAGCGGGACACAGCGGGGAACACAGCGAGGACACAGCGGGACCAAGCGGGACACAGCGTCGATACAGCGGGGACACAGCGGGACACAACGGGGTACACAGCTGGGTACACAACGGGACTCAGCGGGGGACACAGCGAGGACACAGCAGAACACAGCGTGGGAAACAACGAGGACACAGCGGGACACAGCGAGACACAGCGGGACACAGTGGGGACACAGCAGTAGACACAGCGGGACACAGCGAGGACACAGCGGGGACACAGCGGGGACACAGCGGCACCCAGCAGGACACAGCGGGGCACACAGCGGGACACAGCGGGACACAGCTTGGGACACAGCGGGAACACAGCAGGACACAGCCGGGGACACAGCGAGGACACAGCGGGACACAGCGGGACACATCGTGGGACAAAGCAGGAGATGGCAGGGGACACAGCAAGGACACAGCGGGACCCAGTGGCGACACATATAGGACTCAGCGGGGGACACAGTGGGGGACAGAGCGGGACACAGCGGGACCCAGCGGGGACAAAGCGTGAGACACAGCAGTGGACAGAGCAGGAGACAGAGGCGGACACAGCGAGGACACAGCGGGACACAGCGGGGACACAGATATGCCTCAGGGGGGCCACAGCGGGGGATAAAGCGGGACACCACGGAACACAGCGGGACACAGCGTGAAACAGCGGTGAACCTGCAGGGACACAGCGGGACACAGCGGGGAACACAGCGGGACACAGCGGGGACACAGCGGGGACACTGCGGGACCCAGCAGGACACAGCGGGACACAGCAGGACACAGCGGGCGACACAGCGGGACACAGCGGGGGACACAGCGGGACACAGCGGGGACACAGAGGGGACTCAGCTGGGGACATAGCGGGGGACAAATCGGGACACCACAGGACACAGTGGGACACAGCGGGACACAGCGGGGACACTGCGGGGACACAGCGGGACAAAGCGGGGGACACAGCGGGACACAGCGGGACACAGCGGGGGACACAGCAGGGACACAGTGGGACACAGTAGGACACAGCGTGGGACAAAGTGGGAGACAGCGGAGGACACAGCGAGGACACAGCTGGACACAGCGGGGACACAGCGTGGGACAAAGTGGGAGACAGCGGAGGACACAGCGAGGACACAGCTGGACACAGCGGGGAAACAGAGGGGACTCAGCAGGGGACATAGAGGGGAAAAAGCGGGACACCACGGGACACAGTAGGACACAGCG
>NW_012313002.1:0-2226 GCF_000151885.1 Dipodomys ordii | reverse complement strand
TTCTTCTCCTTTTTCTTCTTGTTCTTCTTGTTCTTCTTCTTCTTCTTCTTCTTCTTCTGTATCTTCGTTTCGCTTCTCCGCTTCGCAATTGGCTTCTCCGCTTCTCTTTGTTCTTCTCATTCTTCTGCTTCTCCTTCTGCTTCTCCTATTGCTTCTGCTGCCCTTCCTTCTCCTTCTCCTTCTCCTACTTCTGCTTCTTCTTCTGCTTCTGCTTCTTCTGCTTCTCCTTCTGCATCTTCTTCTGCTTCTGCTTCTCCTTCTGCTGCTTCTTCTTCTTCTGCTTCTCCTTCTCCTTCTTCTGCTTCTCCTTCTGCTTCTCCTTCTGCTTCTCCTTCTCGTTCTTCTGCTTTTCCTACTGCTTTTCCTTCTGCTACAACGACTACTGCTTCTGCTTCTTTTGTTTCTTCTGCTTCTACTTCTGCTTTTGATTCTCTTTTTGCTTCTGCTTCTCCGTCTGCTTCTCATTCTGCTTCTCCAGATACTGCTTCTTCTACTTCTCCTGCTTCAGGTTCTGCTTCTGCTTCTTCGGATTCTTATGCTTCTGCTTCTTCTGCTTCCCCTCCTTCTCTTTCTGCTTCTCCTTCTGTTTCTGCTTCTCTTTCTGCTTCTCCTTCTGCTTCTCCTTCTGCTTCTGCTACTTCTCCTTCTTCTGTTTCTTCTTCTGCTCCTTCTTCTGCTTCTCGTTCTGCTTCTCTTCGTCTGCTTCTCTTTCTGCTTCTGCTTCTCCTTCTGCTTCTCCAGATTCTGCTTCTTCTGCTTCTCCTGCTTCTCCTTCTTCTGCTTCTGCATCTTCGGCTTCTTCTGCTTCTGCTTCTCCGGATGCTGCTTCTTCTGCTTCTCCTGCTTCTCCTTCTGCTTTTCCTTCTGTTTCTGCTTCTCCTTCTACTTCTGCTTCTTGTCCTTCTCCTGTTTCTTCTGCTTATGCTTTTCCTGTTTCTGCTTCTCCTGCTTCTCCTTCTGCTGCTCTTTCTGCTTCTCCTGCTGCTTTTCCTTCTCCTGTTCGTTGTTCTGCTTCTCTTTCTGCTTCTCCTTCTGTTTCTCTTTCTCCTTCTCGTTCTTCTGCTTTTCCTTCTGCTTCTCCTTCTGCTTCTGCATCTTCTGCTGTTTCTGCTACTGCGTCTGCTTCTTCTGTTTCTTCTACTTCTCCTTCTGCTTCTCCTTCTGCTTTTGCTTCTCTTTCTGCTTCTGCTTCTCATTCTGCTTGTGCTTCTCCTTCTACTTCTGCTTCTCCTTCTGTATCTCCTTCTGCTTCTGCTTCTCCTTGTCTGCTTCCCCTTCTGCTTCTTCTGCTTCTTCTGATTTTCCTGCTTCTCCTTCTCCTTCTGCTTCTCATTCTGGTTCTCCTTCTTCTGATTCTTCTTCTTCTTTTTCTTTTCTTCTTCTTCTTCTTCTTCTTCTTCTTCTTCTTCTTCTTCTTCTTCTTCTTCTTCTTCTGCTGCTGCTGCTGCTGCTGCTGCTGCTGCTGCTGCTCCTTCTGCTTCTGCTTATTATTCTTCTGCTTCTCCTTCGCCTTCTTCTGCTTCTCCTTCTTCTTCTGCTTCTCCTTCTTCTTCTGCTTCTCCTTCTACTTCTGCTTCAATTTCTCCTTCTTCTGCTTCTCATTCTGCTTCTTCTTCTGCTTCTCATGCTTCTGCTTCTTCTGCTTCTACTTCTGCTTCTCCTTCTTCTTCTCCTTCTGCTTCTGTTATCCTTCTACTTCTCCTAATCCTAATCCTTCTCTTTCTGCTTCTCTTTCTTTTTCTCCTGCTTCTCCCTTTGCTTCTCCTTCTCCTCCTCCTCCTCCTCCTCCTTCTCCTTCTTCTTCTTCTTCTTCTTCTTCTTCTTCTTCTTCTTCTTCTTCTTCTTCTTCTTCTTCTTCTTCTTCTTCTTCTTCTTCTTCTTCTTCTTCTTCTTCTTCTTCTTCTGCTGCTGCTGCTGCTGCTGCTGCTGCTGCTGCTTCATCTGCTTCAACACAACCTCCTACAACTAACTTAAATGATACTCAGCTGCTGCTGCTGCGCCATCTAATACTGAACTGTCAAATGATAAATATAAAAATGAATGAACATAAAATTCATGAACCTACGTAAACATCCTGAACCCAGAACAAAAACAACATCATGTAGAATAATATCAATGGCCAATTAGGGGTGATTGATCACCTTCATCGCCCCATAATATATCTACGATGAAGAAATAAATTGCAATCAGTCCATATCACAACGTATGTGACTGTATCTGCTACAC
>NW_012313001.1:0-2226 GCF_000151885.1 Dipodomys ordii | reverse complement strand
CCATCTTCTCCTTCTTCTCCTTCTGTTTCTGCTTCGCTTTCTGATTCTGCATCTCCTTCTGCTTCACCTTCTGCTGCTCTTTCTCCTTCTTCTGTTTCTCCCTCTGCTTCTACTTCTTATGCTTCTTCTTTATCTTCTGCTTCTACTTCTCCTGCTTCTGCTTCTTATGCTTCTACTGCTTCTTCTTCTGCTTCTGCTTCTTCTGCTTCTACTTCTCTTTGTGCTTCTGCTTCTCCTGCTTGTTTTTCTGCTTCTTCTGCTGCTTCTCCTTCTGCTGCTTCTTCTACTTCTCCTTCTCCTTCTCTTTTTGCTTCGCCTTCTGCTTCTGCTTCTTCTGTTTCTCCTGCCTGAATTTCTCATTCTACTTCTTCTGCTGCTTCTCCTTCTGCTTCTGCTTCTACTTCTGATTCTGATTCTGCTTCTTCTGCTTCTTCTCTTTCGGCTTCTCCTGCTTCTCCTTCTTGTGCTTCTCCTGCTTCTCTTTCTGCTTTTCATTCCGCTTCTGCTTCTCCTTCTGCGTCTGCTTCTCCTCCTTCTCCTTCTCCTACTTCTGCTTCTCCTTCATCTTCTGCTTCTTCTGCTTCTCCTTCTGCATCTCCTTCTGCTTGTGCTTGTCCTTATGCTTCTTCTTCTGCCTCTGCTTCTCCTTCTCCTTCTTTTGCTTTTCCTTTTGCTTCTGCTTCTTCTGCTTTTCCTGCTTCTCCTTCTGCTTCTGCTTCTTCTGCTTTTCCTTCTGCATCTTCTTCTGCTTCTATTTCTCCTTCTCCTTCTTCTGCTTCTCCTTCTTATTCTCCTTCTGCTTCTTCTTCTTCTGCTTTACCTGCTTCTCTTTCTGCTTCTCCTTCTGCTTCTCCTTCTGTTTCTCCTTCTCCATCTTCATCTTCTGCTTTTCCTTCTGCTTCTCGATCTGCTTCTGCTACAACTGCTACTGCTTCTACTTCTTCTGTTTCTTCTGCTTCTCCTTCTGATTTTCATTCTCTTTCTGCTTCTGCTTCTCCTTCTCCTTCTCCAGATTCTGCTTCTTCTGCTTCTCCTGCTTCTCCTTCTGCCCGAGATTCTCCTTCTGCTTCTTCGGATTCTTATGCTTCTGCTTCTCCTGCTTCTGCTTCTTCTGCTTCCCCTCCTTCTCTTTCTGCTTCTCCTTCTGTTTCTGCTTCTCCTTCTGCTTCTGCTTCTTGTCCTTCTCCTGTTTGTTCTGCTTATGCTTCTCCTGTTTCTGCATCTCCTGCTCCTCCTTCTGCTGCTCTTTCTGCTTCTCCTGCTGCTTTTCCTTCTCCTGCTCCTTCTTCTGCTTCTCTTTCTGCTTCTCCTTCTGTTTCTCCTTCTCCCTCACCTTCTCGTTCTTCTGCTTTTATTTCTGCTTCTCCTTCTGCTTCTGCATCTTCTGCTTCTGCTACTGCCTCTGCTTCTTCTGTTTCTTCTGCTTCTCCTTCTGCTTCTCCTTCTGCTTTTGCTTCTCTTTCTGCTTCTGCTTCTCCTTCTGCTTCTCCAGATTCTGCTTCTTCTGCTTCTCCTTCTGCTTAAGGTTCTGCTTCTGCTTCTTCGGCTTCTTCTGCTTCTGCTTCTCCTGCTTCTTCTGCTTCTCCTGCTTCTCTTTCTGCTTTTCCTTCTGTTTCTGCTTCTCCTTTTGCTTCTGCTCTTCTCCTTCTTCTGTTTCTTTTGCTTCTGTTTCTTCTGCTTCTTCTTCTTCTGTTTCTTCTGATTCTACTTCTGCTTCTCCTTCTTCTCCTCTTTCTGCTTCTACTTCTGCTTCTTCTGATTCTCCTGCTTCTCCTTCGTGTTCTCCTTCTGTTTCTGCTTCTCTTTCTGCTTCTGCTTCTCCTTCTGCTGCTCCTTCTCCTTCTCCTTCTTCTGCTTCTCCCACTGCTTCTGCTTCTGCTTCTTTTGCTTATTCTTTTTCTTCTGCTTCTGCTTCTGCTGCTTCTACTGCTTCTCCTTATGATTCTCCTTATGCTGCTGCTTCCTCTTCTTCTTCCGCTTCTTCTTCTTCTTCTTCTTCTTCTTCTTCTTCTTCTTCTTCTTCTTCTTCTTCTTCTTCTTCATCTTCTTCTTCTTCTTCTACTTCTTCTTCTTCTTCTTCTTCTACTTCTTCTCCTTCTTCTGCTTCTGCTTAACCTGCTCTACTGCTTCTACGACTACTCATACTGATTCATGCTACTCCATCTGCTTCTACATCAGCTGCTCCTACTGCATCAGCTGCTCCAACTTCTCCATCTCTTCTGCTGC
>NW_012313000.1:0-2226 GCF_000151885.1 Dipodomys ordii | reverse complement strand
AACAGAAGGAAAAGCAGATATAGAAGCAGGAGCAGCAGAAGAAGCAGCAGCAGAGAAGCAGAAGCAGAAGAATCCGAAGAATCAGAAGCAGATTTGAAGCATAAGGAGATACTGGAGAAGCAGAAGAAGCAGAATCTGGAGAAGCAGAAGGAGAAGCAGAAGCAGAAAGAGAGGCAAACGCAGAAGGAGAAGCAGAAGGAGAAGCAGAAGAAACAGAAGAAGCAGAGGCAGTAGCAGAAGATGTAGAAGCAGAAGGAGAAGCAGAAGGAAAACCAGAAGAACGAGAAGGAGAAGGAGAAACAGAAGGAGAAGCAGAAAGAGAAGCAGAAGAAGGAGCAGGAGAAGGAAAAGCAGCAGGAGAAGCAGAAAGAGAAGCAGAAAGAAAAGCAGAAGGAGAAGCAGGAGATGCAGAAACAGGAGAAGAACAAGCAGAAGAAACAGGAGAAGGACAAGAAGCTGAAGCAGAAGGAGAAGCAGAAAGAGAAGGAGGGGAAGCAGAAGAAGCAGAAGCAGGAGAAGCAGAAGCATAAGAATCCGAAGAAGCAGAAGCAGAACCTGAAGCAGAAGGAGAAGCAGGAGAAGCAGAAGAAGCAGAATCTGGAGAAGCAGAATGAGAAGCAGAAGGAGAAGCAGAAGCAGAAAGAGAATCAAAAGCAGAAGGAGAAGCAGAAGAAACAGAAGAAGTAGAAGCAGTAGCAGTTGTAGCAGAAGCAGAAGGAAAAGCAGAAGAACAAAAAGAGAAGGAGAAACAGAAGGAGAAGCAGAAGGAGAAGCAGAAAGAGAAGCAGGTAAAGCAGAAGAAGAAGAAGCAGAAGGAGAATCAGAAGGAGAAGCAGAAGAAGGAGAAGGAGAAGCAGAAGATGCAGAAGGAGAAGCAGCAGAAGCAGAAGGAGAAGCAGGAAAAGCAGAAGAAGCAGAAGCAAAAGAAGGAGAAGGAGAAGCAGAGGCAGAAGAAGAAGCATAAGGACAAGCACAAACAGAAGGAGATCCAGAAGGAGAAGCAGGAGAAGCAGAAGAAGCAGAAGCTGAAGGAGAAGCAGAAGTAGGAGAAGGAGAAGGAGGAGAAGCAGAAGCAGAAGGAGAAGCAGAAGCAGAATGAGAAGCAGAAAGAGAAGCAGGAGGAGGACAAGAAGCAGAAGCAGGAGAAGCCGAAAGAGAAGAAGCAGAAAAAGAAGCAGAAGGAGAAGCAGAAGCAGAAGGAGAAGCAGCAGAAGAAGTAGAACCAGAAATTCAGGCAGCAGAAAAAGAAGAAGCAGAAGCAGAAGGAGAAGCCAAAAGAGAAGCAGAAGGGGAAGTAGAAAAAACAGCAGAAGAAGCAGAAAAACAAGCAGCAGAAGCAGGAAGAGAAGTAGAAGCAGAAGAAGCAGAAGGAGAAGAAGAAGCAGTAGAAGCATAAGAAGCAGAAGCAGGAGAAGCAGAACCAGAAGAAAAAGAAGAAGCATAAGAAGCAGAAGCAGAGGGACAAACAGAAGGAGAAGGAGCAGCAGAAGGTGAAGCAGAAGGAGATGCAGAAGCAGAAAGCGAAGCAGAAACAGAAGGAGAAGAAGAAGGAGAAGTTGGAGAATCAGAAGAAGCAGAAGCAGAAGAAGGAGAAGGAGCAGAAGGAGAAGCAGGAGAAGCAGAAAGAGAAGCAGAAGAAGCAGTAGCAGGTGAAGCAGAAGCAGAAGAAACAGTAGAAGCCCAAGAAGCAGAAGGAGAACCTGAAGCAGAAGGAGAAGCAGAAGCATCCGAAGCTGGAAAAGCACAAGCAGAAGAAACAGAACAAGCAGAAGAAGCAGAAGCAGAACGAGAAGCAGAAGAAGAAGAAGGAGAAAGAGGAGGATTAGGAGTAGGAGGAGCAGAAGCAGAAAAAGAAGCAGAAAGAGAAGCAGAAGGAGAAGCAGAAAGAGAAACAGAAGAAGCAGAAGCAAGAGAAGCAGAAGAAGAATGGAAGCACAAGAAGGAGAAATTGAAGGAGAAGGAGAAGGAGACGGAGAAGCAGAAGGAGAAGTAGGAGAAGCAGAAGAAGAAGTAGAAGGAGAAGCAGAAGCAGAAGAAACAGAAGAAGGAGAAGAGCAGAAGCATAAGCAGAAGGAGAAGCAGAAGCAGAAGGAGAAGCAGAAGAAGCAGAAGCTGAAGCAGAAGAAGAAGAAACAGAAAAAGCAGAAGAAGCAGAAGAAGAAGCAGCAGGAGAAGCAGAAGAAGAAGAAGGAGAAAGAGAAGGATTAGGCGTAGGAGAAAAAGAAG
>NW_012312998.1:0-2226 GCF_000151885.1 Dipodomys ordii | reverse complement strand
GGTGATGCAGAAGTAGGAGTTTGGATAAGGAAGTGCAACAGATTCTTAGGAGAAGCAGATGGAGAAGCAGAATGTGAAGCAGAAAGATACACAGTAGAAGCAGAATAAGCTGGAATAGCATAAGCTGAAGATAGAGAAGAGAAGAAGAAGAAGAAGAAGAAGAAGAAGAAGAAGAAGAAGAAGAAGAAGAAGAAGAAGAAGAAGAAGAAGAAGAAGAAGAAGAAGAAGAAAAAGAAGAAGAAGAGGAAGAAGAAGAAGAAGCAGCAGCATAAGGAGAAGCATAAGGAGAAGCATAAGGAGAAGCATAATGAGAAGCAGTAGAAGCAGAAGCAGTAGAAGCAGAAGCAGAAGAAAAAGAATAAGCAAAAGAAGCAGAAGCAGAAGCAGTGGGAGAAGCAGAAGAAGGAGAAGGAGAAGGAGCAGCAGAAGGAGAAGCAGAAGCAGAAAGAGAAGCAGAAACAGAAGGAGAACAAGAAGGAGAATCAGAAGAAGCAGAAGTAGAAGCAGAAAGAGGAGAAGAAGGAGAAGCAGAAGTAGAATCAGAAGAAACAGAAGAAGAAGAAGCAGAAGAAACAGAAGCAAAGGAAACAGAAGAAGGAGAAGAGCAGAAGCAGAAGCAGAAGGAGAAGCATTAGCGAAGGGGAAGCAGAAAGAGAAGCAGAAGCAAAAGAAACAGGAGAAGCCGAAGAAGCAGAAGCAGAATCAGAAGCAGAATGAGAAACAGAAGAAGCACAATCTGTAGCAGAAGCAGAAGAAATAGAAACAGTAGAATAAGCAGAAGCAGAAGCACCAGGAGAAGCAGAAGAAGAAGAAGGAGAAGGCAAAAGAGAAGGATTAGGAGTAGGAGAAGCAAAAGGATAAGCAGAAGCAGAAAGAGACGCAGAAGGAGAAGCAGCAAGACAAGTAGGAGAAGCAGGAGAAGCAGAAGCAGGAGAAGCACAAGAAACAGAAGACGCAGAAGCAGAATGAGAAGTAGAAGGAGAAATTGAAGCAGAAGCAGAAGGAGAAGCAGAAAGAGAAGCAGAAGAAGCAGTAGCAGGAGAAGCAGAAGCAGAAGAAACAGAAGAAGCCCAAGAAACAGAAGGAGAACCTGAAGCAGAAGGAGAAGCAGAAGCAGTAGAAGCTGCAAAAGCAGAAGCAGAAGAAACAGAACAAGCAGAAGAAGCAGAAGCAGAACGAGAAGCAGAAGAAGAAGAAGGAGAAAGAGAAGGATTAGGAGTAGGAGGAGCAGAAGCAGAATAAGAAGCAGAAAGAGAAGCAGAAGGAGAAGCAGAAGGAGAAACAGAAGAAGCAGAAGCAGGAGAAGCAGAAGCAGAAGAAGAATGAGAAGCACAAGAAGGAGAAATTGAAGGAGAAGGATAATGAGATGGAGAAGCAGAAGGAGAAGTAGGAAAAGCAGAAGAAGAAGAAACAGGAGAAGCAGAAGCAGAAGAAACAGAAGAAGGAGAAGAGCAGAAGCTGAAGCAGAAGGAGAAGCAGAAGCAGAAGGAGAAGAAGAAGAAGCAGAAGCGGAAGCAGAAGAAGAAGAAACAGAAAAAGCAGAAGAAGCAGAAGAAGCAGCAGCAGGAGAAGCAGAAGAAGAAGAAGGAGAAAGAGAAGGATTAGGCGTAGGAGAAACAGAAGGATAAGCAGAAGCAGAAAGAGAAGGAGAAAGATAAGCAGGAGAAGCAGAAGGAGCAGAAGCAGGAGAAGCAGAAGCATAATGAAAGGCAGAAGAAGGAGAAATTGAAACAGAAGAAGATGCAGAAGGAGAAGCAGAAGCAGAAGCAGTAGTAGAAGCAGAAGAAGGAGAAGCAGAAGGAGAAGCATAAAGAGAAACAGAAGGAGAAGCAGGAGAAGCAGAAGCAGGAGAAGCAGAATCAGAAGAAATAGAAGAAGGAGAACAAGCAGAAGCAGAAAGAGAAGCAGAAACAGAAGGAGAAGCAGAAATAGAAGCAGAAGAAGACGAAGAAGCAAAAGGAGAACCTGAAGCAGAAGGAGAAGCTGGAGAAGCAGAAGAAGAAGAATCTGGAGAAGAAGAAGGAGAACCAAAAGGAGAAGCAGAAGCAGAAAGAGAAGCAAAAGCAGAAGGAGAAGGAGAAGAAACAGAAGAAGCAGAAGCAGTAGCAGAAGAAGGAGAAGAGCAGAAGCAGAAGCAGAAGGAGAAGCAGAAGCAGAAGGAGAAGCAGAAAGAGAAGCAGGAGAAGCAGAAGAAGCAGGAGAAGCAGAAGCAGAAGAAACAGTGAT
>NW_012312997.1:0-2226 GCF_000151885.1 Dipodomys ordii | reverse complement strand
TTCAAGCAGAAGGAGATGCTGAGAAGCGATGATGCAGTATCTGGATAAGCAGTACGAGTAGTTGATGGAGAAGCAGAAGCAGAAAGAGAATCAATAGCAGAAGGAGAAGCAGAAGAAACAGAAGAAGTAGAAGCAGTATCAGTTGTAGCAGAAACAGAAGGAGAAGCCATAGGAAAAGCAGAAGATCAAGAAGGAGAAGGAGAAACAGAAGGAGAAGCAGAATGAGAAGCAGGTAAAGCAGAAGAAGAAGAAGCAGAAGGAGAATCAGAAGGAGAAGCAGAAGAAGGAGAAGGAGAAGCAGTAGCAGAAGAAGATGCAGAAGGAGAAGCAGGAGAAGCAGAAGAAGCAGAAGCAGAAGGAGAAGCAGGAAAGCAGAAGAAGCAGAAGCAAAAGGAGAAGCAAAAGAAGGAGAAGGAGAAGGAGAAGTTGAAGCAGAAGAAGAAGCATAAGGACAAGCACAAGCTGAAGGAGATGCAGAAGGAGAAGCAGGAGAAGCAGATGAAGCAGAAGTTGAAGGAGAAGCAGAAGTAAGAGAAGGAGAAGGAGGAGAAGCAGATGCAGAAGGAGAAGCCGAAGCTGAATGAGAAGCAAAAAGAGAAGCAGGAGAAGCACAAGAAGCAGAAGCAGGAGAAGCCGAAAGAGATGAAGCAGAAACCGAAGCAGAAGTAGAAGCAGAAGCAGAAGGAGAAAGCAGCATAAGAAGTAGAACCAGAAATTCAGGCAGGAGAAACAAGAAGAAGCAGAAGGAGAAGCAAAAAGAGAAGCAGTAGGAGAAGTAGAAGAAGCAGCAGAAGGAGAAGCAGCAGAAGAAGCAGAAAAACAAGCAGGAGAAGCAGAAGCAGAAAGAGAAGTAGAAGCAGAAGTAGCAGAAACAGAAGAAGAAGCAGTAGAAGCACAAGAAGCAGAAGCAGGAGAAGCAGAAGCAGAAGATAAAGAAGAAGCATAAGAAGCAGAAGCAGAGGGAGAAACAAAAGAAGGAGAAAGAGCAGAAGAAGGTGAAGCAGAAGGAGATGCAGAAGCAGAAAGAGAAGCTGAAACAGAAGGAGAAGAAGAAGGAAAAGTTGGAGAATTAGAAGAAGCAGAAGCAGAAAGAGAGGGAGAAGAAGGAGAAGGAGAAGCAGAAGGAGAAGGACAAGCAGGAGAAGCAGAAGAAACAGAAGCGGGAGAAGCAGAAGAAGAAGAAGAAACAGAAGAAAGAGAAGGAGCAGAAGGAGAAGCAGAAGCAGAAGGAGAAGCAGAAAGAGAAGCAGAAGAAGTAGAAGAAGCAGTAGCAGGAGAAGCAGAAGCAGAAGAAACAGAAGAAGCCCAAGAAGCAGAAGGAGAACCTGGAGCAGAAGGAGAAGCAGAAGCAGCAGAAGCTGGAAAAGTAGAAGCAGAAGAAACAGAACAAGCAGAAGAAGCAGAAGAAGAACGAGAAGCAGAAGAAGAACAAGGAGAAAGAGAAGGATTAGGAGTAGGAGAAACAGAAGGATAAGCAGAAGAAGAAAGAGAAGGAGAATGAGAAGGAGAAGCAGAAGAAGCAGAAGAAGCAGAAGCAGGAGAAGCAGAAGCAGAATGAAAAGCAGAAGAAGGAGAAATTGAAACAGAAGATGCAGAAGAAGAAGCAGAAGCAGTAGTAGAAGCAGAAGAAGGAGAAGCAGAAGGAGAAGCATAAAGAGAAACAGAAGGAGAAGCAGGAGAAGCAGAAGCAGGAGAAGCAGAATCAGAAGAAATAGAAGAAGGAGAAGAAGCAGAAGCAGAAAGAGACGCAGAAACAGAAGGAGAAGCAAAAATAGAAGCAGAAGAAGCCGAAGAAGCAAAAGCAGAACCTAAAGCAGAAGGAGAAGCAGAAGAAGCAGAATCTGGAGAAGAAGAAGGAGAACCAGAAGGAGAAGCAGAAGCAGAAAGAGAAGCAAAAGCAGAAGGAGAAGCAGAAGGAGAAGCAGAAGAAACAGAAGAAGCAGAATCAGTAGCAGAAGAAGCTGAAGATGCAGAACCAGAAAGAGAAGCAGAAGGAATAGCAGAAGAACGAGAAGGAGAAACAGAAGGAGAAGCAGAAGGAGACGCAGGAAAAGCAGAAGAAACAGAAGCAGACGGAGAAGAAGGAGAAGGAGAAGCCGAAGCAGAAGAAGAAGCAGAAGGAAAAGCACAAGCAGAAGGAGATGCAGAAGGAGAAGCAGGAGATGCAGAAGAAGCAGAAGCAGAAGGAGAAGAAGAAGGAGAAGAATCAGAATCAGAAGAAGCATG
>NW_012312996.1:0-2227 GCF_000151885.1 Dipodomys ordii | reverse complement strand
GTCTCAGCGGGTATATAGTGGGGGACACAGCGGGGGACACAGCGGGATACAGAAGTTACAGAGCGAGGACACAGCGTGACACAGGAGGACACAACGGGGACACAGCGGGGACACAGCGGGGGACACAGTGGGACACAGCGGGGACACAGAGGGACTCAGCGGTTACACAGCGAGGACACACCAGGGACACAGCAGGACACCGCGGAGATATAGCGGGGACACAGCGGGATACAGCGAGGACACAGCGGGACACAGCGGGGGATACAGCGGGTGACAGCGGTGACACACAGGCGGACAGCGGGGACACAGCGGGACGCAGCGGGACACAGCGGGACACAGTGGGGGACACTGCGGGGGACACAGCGGGACACAGCGAGGACAAAGCGTGACACAAATGGGGACACAGCAAGGACACAGCGGGACACAGCGGGAAAGAGCGGGACACAGCTGGAGACACAGCCGGGGACACAGTGGGACACAGCAGGGGACACAGCGGGGACACAGCGGGACACAGCGGAGACACAGCGGGGACACAGCGGGACACATCGGGGGACACAGCAGGACACTGCAGGGTACACAGCGGGACACAGCGGGACACAGTGGGACACAGCGGGACACAGCCGGAAAGAGCGTGACACAGCGGGGATACAGCCGGGGACACAGCGGGACACAGCAGGGGACACAGCGGGACACAGCGGGACACAGTGGGACACAGCGGGACACAGCGGGACACATCGGGCGACACAGCAGGACACTGCGGGATACACAGCAGGACACAGCGGGACACAAATGGACACAGAAGGGACACAGCGGAGGACACAGCGGGACACAAAGGGGAACACAGAGTTACACAGCGGGGACAGAGAGGGACACAGCGGGGACACAGCAGGGGACACAGCAGGACACAGAGGGGAACAAAGGGGTCACACAGAGGGACACAGTGGGACACATCGGGGTTCACAGCGGGACACAGCGGGGACACAGCAGGGGCACAGTGGGAAACAGCGGGACACAGCGGGGGTCTAACGGGACACACCGGGATACTGCGGGACACAGCGGGGGACACAGCAGGGGACACAGAGCCGCACACAGTGGGAGAGAGAGGAACACAGCAGGGACAGAGCAGGGACACAGCGGGGGACAGAGCAGGATATAGCGGGGGACACAGCGGGACACAGCGGGGACACAGAGGGACACAGCGGGGAACACAGCGGGATATAGCATGGGACACAACGAGGACAAAGCGGAACACAGTGGGAAACAGCAGGGGACACAGAAAAGCCACAGCGGGACACAGCGGGGGACACAGCAGGGGACACAGCAGGACCCAGGGGGACACAGCGGGACACAGCGAGGACAAAGCGGGGGACACAGCGGGACACAAAGGGGGACCCAGCGTTACACAGCGAGGAAACAGCGGGACACAGCGGGGACACAGCAGAGACACAGCGGGGGACACAGCGGGACACAAAGGGGGAAACAGCAGAGACACAGCGGGGGACACAGCGGGACACAAAGGGGGAAACAGTGTTACACAGCGGGGACACAGCGGGACACAGCGGGGACACAGGAGGGGACACAGCAGGACACAGAGGGGAACAAAGGGGGCACATCGCGGGACACAGTGGGACACAGCGGGGTACACAGCGGGGCCACAGCGGGACATCGCGGGGACAAAGTGAGGACAGAGCGGGACATAGAGGTACACAGCGAGGGACACAGCGGGGGACAGTGGGTACAAACCGGCGAACAACGGGGACACAGCGGGACACAGCTAGGACACATCGGGGACACAGCGGGGACACAGAGGGACATAGCGGTTACACAGCGAGGACACACCAGGGACACAGCGGGACACAGCGGGGACACAGCGGGGACACAGCAGGGGACAAAGTTTGGGACACAGCGGTAAACAGCGGGGGATACTGCGGGACTCAGCGGGAGACACAGCAAAGAACACAGCGGGACACAGCGGGGGACACAGGGGAACACAGCGGGACACAGCCGGACACAGCTGGGGACACAGCGGGTGACACAGCGGGGGAAACAGCGGGAAACAGCGGGGGACACAGCGAGGACACAGAAAGACACAGCGGGGGACACAGCAGGACACAGCGGTGTACACAGAGTCAGACACAGCGGTACACATCGGGACACAGCGGGACACAGCGGGGACACAGCAGGAGACACAGTGGGACACAGCGTGACACAAATTGGGACACAGCAA
>NW_012312995.1:0-2227 GCF_000151885.1 Dipodomys ordii | reverse complement strand
TCACCTTCTCTGTCCCCCGCTGTCCACCGCTGTGTCCCCTGGCTGTGTCCCGCAGTGTCCCCGCTGTGTCCCGCTGTGTCCTACTGTGTCCCGTGGTGTCCCGCTTTTTTCCCTCTATGTCCCCTGCTGAGTCCCCTCTTTGTCCCCGCTGTGTCCAGCTGTGTCCTCGCTGTGTCCTCCGCTGTCTCCTGCTTTGTCCCACGCTGTGTCCTACTGTGTCCCAATGTGTCCCTACAGTGTCCCCCGCTGTGTCCTGCTGGGTCCCGCTGTGTCCCCGCTGTGTCTCCGCTATGTCCTGCTGTGTCCCCCGATGTGTCCCCTCTGTGTCCCCTGTGTCCCCCGCTGTGTCCCACTGTGTCCCCCGCTGTGTCCCGCTGTGTCCACTGCTGTGACACCGTTGTGCCTTGCTGTGTCCCACTGTGTCCCACTGTGTCCCCCGCTTTGTCCCGCTGTGTCGACGCAGTGTTCCCTCTGTGTCCTGCTGTGTCACACTGTGTCCCATGGTGTCCCGCTTTTTCTCCCGCTGTTTCTCCCGCTGAGTCCCCTTTATGTCCCCATTGTGTCCCGCTGTGTCCCGCTGTGTCCTAGCTGTGTCCCCCTCTGTGTCCCGCTGTATCCCCGCTGTGTCGCAAGCTGTGTCCCGCTGTGTCCCGCTGTGTACCCCGCTGTGTCCCGCTATGTTCCCGCAGTGTCCCCGCTGTGTCCTGCTGTGTCCCACTGTGTCCTCACTGTGTCCCCCGCTGTGTCCCGTTGTGTCCCCAGCTGTGTACCCCGCTGTGTACCACTGTGTCCCCGCTGTTTCGATGCTGTGTCTTGCTGTGTCCCACTGTGTCCTCGCTGTGTCCCCCACTGTGTTCTGCTGTGTCACCCGCTGTGTCCCGCTGTGTCCCCCGCTGTGTCCCGCTGTGTCCCCGAAGGGTCACCGCTGTTTCGCTGTGTCCCCGCAGTATCGACGCTGTGTCCCGCTGGGTCCCGCTGTGTCCTCGCTGTGTTCACGGCTGTGTCCCGCAGTGTCCCCCGCTGTGTCCCCCGCTGTGTCCTCGCTGTGTTCCCTGATGTGTCCCGCTGTGTCCTCGATGCGTCCCCCACTGTGTCCCGCTGTGTCCCTCGCTGTGTCCCGCTGTGTCCCGCTGTGTCCCTGCTGTGTCCCGCTGTGTCCTGCTGTGTCCTCGCTGTGTCCACCGCTGTCTCCCGCTCTGTCCCCTGCTATGTCTCACGATTTGTCCTCGCTGTGTCCCACTGTGTCCTGCTGTGCCCCCACTGTGTCCCGTTGTGTCCACAGATGTGTACCACGTTGTGTAACGCTGTATCCCCGCTGTATCGACGCTGTGTCCCGCTGTGTCCCGCTCGGTCCTCGCTGGGTCCACCGCTGTGTCCCGCTGTTTCCACCACTGTGTCCCGCTGTGTCCCCCGCTCTCTCCCCCTGTGTCCACCGCTGTGTCCCGCTGTTTCCCCCGCTGTGTCCCGCTGTGTCCTCGCTGTGTCCACCGCTGTCTCCCGCTCTGTCCCCCGCTGTGTCTCACGCTTTGTCCCCGCTGTGTCCCACTGTGTTCCGCTGTGTCCCGCTGTGCCCCCACTGTGTCCCGTTGTGTCCACAGCTGTGTACCACGCTGTGTAACGCTGTGTCCCCGCAGTATCGACGCTGTGTCTCGATGGGTCCCGCTGTGTCCTCGCTGTGCTCACGGCTGTGTCCCGCAGTGTCCCCCGCTGTGTCCCCCGCTATGTCCTCGCTGTGTTCCCCGCTGTGTCCCGCTGTGTCCTCGCTGGGTCCCCCACTGTGTCCCGCTGTGTCCCTCGCTGTGTCCTGCTGTGTCCCGCTCTGTCCCTGCTGTGTCCCACTGTGTCCTGCTGTGTCCTCGCTGTGTCCCCCGCTGTCTCCCACTCTGTCCCCCGCTACGTCTCACGATTTGTCCTTGCTGTGTCCCACTGTGTCCTGCTGTGCTCCCACTGATTCCCGTTGTGTCCACAGATGTGTACCACGCTGTGTAACGCTGTATCCCCGCTGTATCGACGCTGTGTCCCGCTGTGTCCTCGCTGTGTTCCCCGCTGTGTCCCGCTGTGTCCCACTCTGTCCCTGCTGTGTGCCGCTGTGCCCTGCTGTGTCCTCCCTGTGTCCCCCGCTGTCTCCCGCTCTGTCCCCCGCTGTATCTCACGAATTGTCTTCGCTTTGTCCCACTGTGTCCCGCTGTGTCCCGCTGTGCCCCCACTGTGTCCCCTTGTGTCCACA
>NW_012312993.1:0-2227 GCF_000151885.1 Dipodomys ordii | reverse complement strand
TCCTCGCTGTGTCCCCCACTGTGTTCTGCTGTGTCACCCGCTGTGTCCCGCTGTGTCCCCCGCTGTGTCCCGCTGTGTCCCCGAAGGGTCACCGCTGTTTCGCGCTGTGTCCCGCTGTGTTGCGTGGTGTCCCGCTTTGTCCCCCGCTCTGTCCCCAGCTGAGTCCCCGCTGTGTCCCCGCTGTGTACCGCTGTGTCCTCGCTGTGTCCCCCGCTGTCTCCCGCTCTGTCCCCCGCTGTGTCTCACGCTTTATCCCGTCTGTGTCCCACTCTGTCCCGCTGTGTCCCGCTGTGTCCACCACTGTGTCCCTTTGTGTCCCCAGCTGTGTAACCCGCTGTGTAACGCTGTGAATCCCGCTGTATCGAGGCTGTGTCCCGCTGGGTCCCGCTGTGTCCTTGCTCTGTTATTCGTGATGTCCCCCTCTGTCCCCTGCTGTGTCCCCCGCTCTGTCCTACTGTGTCCCCCGCTGTGTCCCGTTGTGTCCCGCTGTGTCCCCCGCTGTGCCCCTGCTGTGTCCCCGCTGTGTCACGCTGTGTCCTGCTGTGTCCCGTTTTGTCCCGCTGTAACCCTGCTGAGGCCCCCTGTGTCCCCGCTGTGTCCTGCTGTGTCGTCGCTCTGTCCTCCGCTGTGTCCCGCTGTGTCCTCTGCTGTGTCCCGCTGTGTCAGTCTGTGTCCCGCTATATCCCGCTGTGACCACGCTGACTGCCCGCTGTGTCCTCGCTGTGTCCCCCGCTGTGTCCCGCCGTGTCCTCGCTGGGTTCCCCCGCTGTGTCCCGCTGTGTCCCGCTCTGTCCCTGCTGTGTCCTGCTGTGTCCCGCTGTGTTCCCGCTTTGTGCCCGCTGTGTCCCGCTGTGTACTTTCGTTGTGTCAGGCTGTGTCCCCCGCTTTGTCCCTCTGTGTCCCCGCAGTGTCCCCGCTGTGTCCCGCTGTGTCACACTGTGTCCCATGGTGTCCTGCTTTGTCCCCAGCTGTGTCCCCCGCTGAGTCCCCTTGGTGTCCTGCTGTGTCCTCGCTGTGTGCCCCGCTGTCTCCCAATTTGTCCCACGCTGTGTCCCACTGTGTCCTCAATGTGTCCCCCGCTGTGTCCCGCTATGTCCCCGCTGTGTCCCAAGCTGTGTCCCGCTGTGTCCCGCTGTGTACCCAGCTGTGTCCTGCTATGTTCCCGCAGTGTCCCCGCTGTGTCCCCGCTGTGTCCTGCTGTGTCCTCGATGTGTCCCCCGCTGTGTTCCGTTGTGCCCCCAGCTGTGTACCCCGCTGTGTACCGCTGTGTCCCCGCTGTTTCGATGCTGTGTCTTGCTGTGTCCCACTGTGTCCTCACTGTGTCCCCCACTGTGTTCTGCTGTGTCACCCGCTGTGTCCCCCTCTGTCCCCCGCTGTGTCCCCCGCTCTGTCCTGCTGTGTCTCCCGCTGTGTCCCGTTGTGTCCCGCTGTGTCCCCCGCTGTGCTCCTGCTGTGTCCCCGCTGTGTCACGCTGTGTCCTGCTGTGTCCCGTTGAGTCCCGCTGTAACCCTGCTGAGTCCCCCTGTGTCCCCGCTGTGTCCTGCTGTGTCGTCCCTCTGTCCTCCACTGTGTCCTGCTGTGTCCTCGCTGGGTTCCCCGCTGGGTCCCCCTGGGTCCCCCGCTGTGTCCCGCTGTGTCCCGCTGTGTCCCGCTGTGTCCCTGCTGTGTCGCGCTGTGCCCTGCTTGTCCTAGCTGTGTCCCCCGCTGTCTCGAGCGCTGTCTCGAGCTGTGTCTCACGATTTGTGCTTGCTTTGTCCCACTGTGTCCCGCTGTGTCCCGCTGTGCCCACACTGTGTCCCCTTGTGTCCACAGATGTGTACCACACTGTGTAACGCTGTAACCCCGCTGTATCGACGCTGTGTCCTGCTGGGTCCCGCTGTGTCCTCGCTGTGTTCCCTGCTGTATTCCGCTGTGTCCCCCGGTGTGTCCCCCGCTGTGTCTCGCTGTGTCCCCCGCTGTGTCCCGCTGTGTCCTCGCTGTGTCCCCCGCTGTGTCCCGCTGTTTCCCCCGCTGTGTCCCGCTGTGTCCCGCTGTGTCCCCTGCTATGTCCCCTGCTTTGTCGTGCTGTGTCCTCGCTGTTTCCTGCTCAGTCTCCTCCTTGTCCCCGCTGTGTTCCGCTGTGTCCCGAGGTGTCCCGCTTTGTCCCTCGCTGTGTCCCCCGCAGAGTCCCCGCTGTGTCCCCGCTGTGTCCCGCTCTGTCAAAACCTGTGTCCCCGGCTGAGTCCCG
>NW_012312992.1:0-2227 GCF_000151885.1 Dipodomys ordii | reverse complement strand
GCAGGACAAAGCAGCAGACACAGTGGGGGACACAGCGCGACACAGCAAGACATAGCATGGACACAGCAGTAGACACATCGGGACATAGCGGGGGACACAGCTGGGGACACAACGGGACACAGCGGTGGACACAGCGAGGACACAGCAGGACCCACCGGGACCCAGTGGGGGACACAGCGAGGACACAGCAGGACACAGCGGGGGACACAGCGAGGACACAGCGGGGCACACAGCGGGACACAGCGGGGAACACAGCGAGGACACAGCGGGACCCAGCGGGACACAGCGTCGATACAGCGGGCACACAGCGTTACACAGCATGGTACTCAGCTGTTGACACAACGGGACACAGTGGGGGCACAGCCGGACACAGCGGGACACAGTGGGACACAGCGGGGACAAAGCGTGAGACACAGCGAGGGACACAGCGGGACACAGCGGGACACAGCTGGGGACACAGCGGGGACACAGCGGGACACAGCGGAACACAGCGGGAGACAAAGCGGAAGACAGCGAGGCACACAGCGAGGACACAGGGGGACACAGAAGCGACACAGAGGGGACTCAGCGGGGGACACAGCGTGGAACAAATTGGGACATCACGGGACACAGTGTTACACAGCGGGACACAGCGGGGACACTGCGGGACACAGCAGGAAAAAGCGGGGGACACAGCGGGCCACAGTGGGGGACATAGCGGGGGACAGCGGAGACAGAGAGTGGCCACAGCGAGACACAGCGGTGACACAGCTGGACACAGCGGGGTACACAGCAGGACACAGCGGGCACACAGCGGGACACAGCGGGGACACAGCGGGACAAAGCGGGAGACACAGCGGGACACAGCAGGCACACAGCGGGGACACAGTGGGACACAGCGGGAAACAGCAGGGGACACAGCGAGGACACAGCGGGGGACACAGCGGGGGACACAGCGGGACACAGCGGGGAACACAGCGAGGACACAGCGGGACACAGCGGGACACAGCGTCGATACAGCGGGGACACAGCGTTACACAGTGTGGTACACAGCTGTGGACTCAACGGGACACAGTGGGGGCACAGCCGGACACAGTGGGACACATTGGGACACAGCGGGGAAAAAGCGTGAGACACAGCAGGGGACAGAGAGGGTGACAGCAGGGGACACAGCGAGGAAACAGCGGGAAACAGCGGTGACACAGCGGGGACTCAGGGGGTGACACAGCGGGACACAGCGGGGGACACAGCGAGGACACAGCGGCACACAGTGGGGGACATAGCAAGGATAGAGCGGGAAACAGCGGGGGACACAGCAGTACATAGCAGGGGACAGAGCGGGACACAGCGGGACACAGCGGGGGACACAGGATGGACACACCGGTACACAGCGGGGGACAGATCAAGGACACATTGGGACACAGGGGGGACACAGTGGGACTCAGCGGGGGACACAGCAGTACACAGCGGGACACAGCAGGACACAGCACGGACACAGCGGGGTCACACCGGGACACAGCGGGGGACACAGAGGGGGACACAGCGGGGAAAAAAGCGAGGCCACAGCAGAACACAGCGTGGGACACAGCGAGGACACAGCAGGACACAGCGGGACACAGCGTCGATACAGCGGGGACACAGCGGGACACAGCGAGGTACACAGCTGGGGACACAACGGGACACAGTGGGGGCACAGCCGGACACAGCGGGACACAGCGGTACACAGCGGGGACACTGCGGAAACATAGTGGGACACAGCGGGGTACACAGCGGGACACAGCTTGGGACACAGCGGGGACAAAGCGGCAGACAGCGGGGGACACAGCGAGGACACAGCGGGACAAAGCGGCGACACAGAGGGGACTCAGCGGGACACAGCGGGACACAGCGGTGGACACAGCGGGGGACAGCGGAGACAGAGAGGGGCCAAAGCGAGACACAGCGGTGATACAGCTGGAAACAACGGCGTACACAGTGGGACACAGCGGGCACACAGCGGGGACACAGCGGGACAGAGCTGGACACAGCAGGGAACACAGGAAGGAAACAGCGGGACCCAGTGGGACACAGCGTCGATACAGCGGGACACAGCGGGGTACACAGCTGGGGACACAACGGGACACAGCGGGGGATACAGCGAGGACACAGTGTGACCCAGCAGGACACAGCGGGACACAGCGGGACCCAGCAGGAAAACCAGCGAGGACATAGTGGGACACAGTGGGGGACACAGCGAGAACACAGCGGG
>NW_012312991.1:0-2227 GCF_000151885.1 Dipodomys ordii | reverse complement strand
TCTGGAGAAGCAGAAGGAGAAGCAGAAGCAGAAAGAGACGCAAAAGCAGAAGGAGAAGCATAAGGAGAAGCAGAAGATACAGAAGAGGCAGACGCAGTAGCAGAAGATGTAGAAGCAGAAGGAGAAGCAGAAGGAAAAGCAGAAGAACGAGAAGGAGAAGGAGAAACAGAAGGAGAAGCAGAAAGAGAAGCAGAAGAAGGAGCAGGAGAAGGAAAAGCAGCAGGAGAAGCAGAAAGAGAAGCAGAAAGAAAAGCAGAAGGAGAAGCAGGAGATGCAGAAACAGGAGAAGAACAAGCAGAAGAAACAGGAGAAGGACAAGAAGCAGAAGCAGAAGGAGAAGCAGAAAGAGAAGGAGGGGAAGCAGAAGAAGCAGAAACAGGAGAAGCAGAAGCATAAGAATCCGAAGAAGCAGAAGCAGAACCTGAAGCAGAAGGAGAAGCAGGAGAAGCCGAAGAATCAGAATATGGAGAAGCAGAATGAGAAGCAGAAGGAGAAGCAGAAGCAGAAAGAGAATCAAAAGCAGAAGGAGAAGCAGAAGAATCAGAAGTAGAAGCAGTAGCAGTTGTAGCAGAAGCATAAGGAAAAGCAGAAGAACAAGAAGGAGAAGGAGAAACAGAAGGAGAAGCAGAAGGAGAAGAAGAAAGAGAAGCAGGTAAAGCAAAAGAATAAGAAGCAGAAGGAGAATCAGAAGGAGAAGCAGAAGAAGGAGAAGGAGAAGCAGAAGAAAATGCAGAAGGAGAAGAAGAAGAAGCAGAAACAGAAGGAGAAGCAGGAAAAGCAGAAGAAGCAGAAGCAAAAGGAGAAGCAAAAGAAGGAGAAGGAGAAGCAGAGGCAGAAGAAGAAGCATAAGGACAAGCACAAGCAGAAGGACATGCAGAAGGAGAAGCAGGAGAAGCAGAAGAAGCATAAGCTGAAGGAGAAACAGAAGTAGGAGAAGGAGAAGGAGGAGAAGCAGAAGCAGAAGGAGAAGCAGAAGCAGAATGAGAAACAGAAAGAGAAGCAGGAGGAGGACAAGAAGCAGAAGCAGGAGAAGCCGAAAGAGAAGAAGCAGAAACAGAAGCAGAAGGAGAAGCAGAAGCAGAAGGAGAAGCAGCAGAAGAAATAGAACCAGAAATTCAGGCAGCAGAAACAGAAGAAGCAGAAGCAGAAGGAGAAGCCAAAAGAGAAGCAGAAGGGAAAGTAGAAAAAACAGCAGAAGAAGCAGAAAAACAAGCAGGAGAAGCAGAAGCAGGAAGAGAAGTAGAAGCAGAAGAAGCAGAAGTAGAAGAAGCAGCAGTAGAAGCATAAGAAGCAGAAGCAGCAGAAGCAGAAGCAGAAGAAAAAGAAGAAGCATAAGAAGCAGAAGCAGAGGGAGAAACAGAAGAAGGAGAAGGAGCAGCAGAAGGTGAAGCAGAAGGAGATGCAGAAGCAGAAAGAGAAGCAGAAATAGAAGGAGAAGAAGAAGAAGAAGTTGGAGAATCAGAAGAAGCAGAAGCAGAAAGAGAAGCAGAAGAAGGAGAAGGAGAAGCAGAAGGAGAAGGACAAGCAGGAGAAGCAGAAGAAGCAGAAGCGGGAGAAGCAGAAGAAGAAGAAGAAGAAACAGAAGAAGGAGAAGGAGCAGAAGGAGAAGCAGAAGCAGAAGGAGAAGCAGAAAGAGAAGCAGAAGAAGCAGAAGAAGCAGTAGCAGGAGAAGCAGAAACAGAAGAAACAGAAGAAGCCGAAGAATCAGAAGGAGAACCTGAAGCAGAAGGAGAAGCAGAAGCAGCAGAAGCTGGAAAAGGAGAAGCAGAAGAAACCGAACAAGCAGAAGAAGCAGAAGCAGAACGAGAAGCAGAAGAAGAAGGAGAAAGAGAAGGATTAGGAGTAGGAGGAGCAGAAGCAGAATAAGAAGCAGAAAGAGAAGCAGAAGGAGAAGCAGAAGGAGAAACAGAAGAAGCAGGAGAAGAAGAAGCAGAAGCACAATGAGAAGCACAAGAAGGAGAAATTGAAGGAGAAGGAGAATGAGACGGAGAAGCAGAAGGAGAAGTAGGAGAAGCAGAAGAAGAAGAAGCAGGAGAAGCAGAAACAGAAGAAACAGAAGGAGAAGAGCAGAAGCAGAAGGAGAAGCAGAAGGAGAAGCAGAAGAAGCAGAAGCTGATGCAGAAGAAGAAGAAACAGAAAAAGCAGAAGAAGCAGAAAAAGAAGCAGCAGTAGAAGCAGAAGAAGAAGAAGGAGAAGGAGAAAGAGAAGGTTTAGGAGTAGGAGAAAC
>NW_012312990.1:0-2227 GCF_000151885.1 Dipodomys ordii | reverse complement strand
CAGAAGAGCAGTAGCAGAAGCAGAACGAGAAGCAGAAGAAGAAAAAGAGAAAGAGAAGGAGTAGGAGTAGGAGGAGCAGAAGCATAATTAGAAGCAGAAAGAGAAGCAGAAGGAGAAACATAAGAAGCAGAAACAGGAGAAGAAGAAGCAGAAGCAGAATGAGAAGCACAAGGAGAAATTGAAGGAGAAGGAGAATGAGACGGAGAAGCAGAAAGAGAAGTAGGAGAAGCAGAAGAAGAAGAGGCAGGAGAAGCAGAAGCCAAAGAAACAGAAGAAGGAGAAAAGCAGAAGCAGAAGCAGAAGGAGAAGGAGAAGCAGAAGAAGCAGAAGCAGAAGGAGAAGGAGAAGCAGAAGAAGCAGAAGCTGAAGCAGAAGAAGAAGAAACAGAAAAAGCAGAAGAAGCAGAAGAAGAAGCAGCAGGAGAAGCAGAAGAAGAAGAAGAAGGAGAAGGAGAAGTATTAGGAGTAGGAGAAACAGAAGGATAAGCAGAAGCAGAAAGAGAAGGAGAATGAGAAGGAGAAGCAGAAGAAGCATAAGCAGGAGAAGCAGAAGCAGAATGAAAAGCAGAAGAAGGAGAAATTGAAACAGAAGAAGATGCAGAATAAGAAGCAGAAGCAGAAGGAGAAGCAGAAGAAGGAGAAGCAGAAGGATAAGCATAAAGAGAAACAGAAGGAGAAGCAGGAGCAGGAGAAGCAGAAGCAGGAGAAGCAGAAGAAGAAGAAGAAGAAGAAGCAGAAAGAGAAGTAGAAACAGAAGGAGAAGCAGAAATAGAAGGAGAAGAAGCCGAAGAAGCAGAAGCAGAACCTGAAGCAGAAGGAGAAGCAGGAGAAGCAGAAGAAGCAGAATCTGGAGAAGAAGAAGGAGAACCAGAAGGAGAAGTAGAAGCAGAAAGAGAAGCAAAAGCAGAAGGAGAAGCAGAAGGAGAAACCGAAGAAACAGAAGAAGCAGAAGCTGGATCAGAAGAAGCTGAAGATGCAGAAGCAGAAAGAGAAGCAGAAGGAATAGCAGAAGAACGAGAAGGAGAAGGAGAAACAGAAGGAGAAGCAGAAGGGTAAGCAGAAAGAGAATCAGGAAAAGCAGAAGAAGCAGAAGCAGACGGAGAAGCAGCAGAAGAAGAAACAGAAGGAGAAGGAGCAGAAGCCGAAGGAGAAGCAGTAGCAGAAGGAGAAGCAGAAAGAGAAGCAGGAAAAGCAGAAGAAGCAGAAGCAGGAGAAGCAGAAGCAGAAGAAACAGGAGAAGGACAAGAAGCAGAAGCAAAAGGAGAAGCAGAAACAGAAGGAGAAGCAGAAAGATAAGGAGGGGAAGCAGAAGAAGCAGAAGCAGGAGAAGCAGAAGCATAAGAATCCGAAGAAGCAGAAGCAGAACCTGAAGCAGAAGGAGTAGAAGGAGAATTAGTATAGAATCTGGAGAAGCAGAGTGAGAATGAGAAGCTGAAGGAGAAGCAGATTCAGAAAGAGTATCAAATGGAGAAGGAGAAGCAGAAGAAACTGAAGAAGCAGAAGCAGTAGCAGTTGCAGCAGAAGCAGAAGGAGAAGCAGAAGGAAAAGCAGAAGAACGAGAAGGAGAAGGAGAAACAGAAGGAGAAGCAGAAGGAGAATCAGGAGAAGCAGAAGAAGCAGAAGGAGAAGCAGAAGGAGAAACAGAAGCAGAAGAAGCAGCAGAAGGAGAAGCAAAAGTAGAAGAAGATGCATAAGGAGAAGCAGGAGAAGCAGAAGAAGCAGAAGCAGAAGGAGAAGTAGAAGTAGGAGAAGGAGAAGGAAGAGCCGCAGAAGCAATAGGAAAAGCAGAAGGAGAAGCAGAAGCAGAATGAGAAGAAGAAAGAGAAGCAGTAGAAGCAGAAGAAGCAGGAAAAGAAGAAGCAGAAGAAAGAGAAGAAGAAGAAGAAGAAGAAGAAGAAGAAGAAGAAGAAGAAGAAGAAGAAGAAGAAGAAGAAGAAGAAGAAGAAGAAGAAGAAGAAGAAGGAGAAGGAGAAGAATAAGGAGAAGAAGTAGAAGCAGAAGCAGAAGCAGGAGAAACAGAAGCAGTAGAAAAAGAATAAGCATAAGTAGAAGAAGCAGAGGGAGAAGCAGAAGAAGGAGAAGGAGCAGCAGAAGGAGAAGGAGAAGCAGAAAGAGAAACCGAAACTGAAGGAGAACAAGAAGGAGAAGCAGGAGAATCAGAAGTACAGAAGTAGAAGCAGAAAGAGGAGAAGAACGAGAAGCAGAAGTCGAATCAGAAGAAACAGTGA
>NW_012312989.1:0-2227 GCF_000151885.1 Dipodomys ordii | reverse complement strand
GCGGAATTTTACAAGGCCTTCAAAGCAGAGCTCACACCAATACTCCTCCAACTCTTCAATGAAATTGAAAGAGAAAGCTCACTACCAAACACATTCTATGAAGCCATCATAACCCTCATCCAAAACCAGGCAGAGACTCATCAAAGAAAGAGAACTATAGACCCATCTCTTTGATGAATATTGATGCAAAACTTCTCAACAAAATTTTGGCCAATCGACTTCAACATTTCATCCAAAAAATCATACACCACGATCAAACAGGATTCATTTCAGGGATGCAAAGCTGGTTCAATATACGCAAATCAATTAATATTATTCATCACATCAACAGGAGCAAGAATAAGAACCACATGGTTATCTCAATAGATGCAGAAAAAGCATTCGACAAGATCCAACACCCCTTCATGATGAAGGTTTTGGAAAAATTAGGAATCCATGGAACATTCCTCAATACAATAAAGGCTGTATATGACAAACCTACAGCCAGCATTATACTCAACGGTGAAAAACTAAAGCCATTTCCTCTTAACTCAGGAACAAGACAAGGATGCCCACTCTCTCCACTCCTTTTCAATCTAGTATTAGAATGCCTAGCTACAGCAATAAGACAAGACGCAGACATAAAGGGGATCCAAATAGGGGAAGAAGAAATAAAACTCTCCCTCTTTGCAGATGACATGACCTTGTATTTAAAGAATTCCATAGACTCCACTCCCAAATTACTCAAGCTGATTCAAAACTTTGGCAAAGTAGCAGGTTATAAAATTAACCCCCCAAAATCAATGGCTTTTCTGTATGCCAATAATGAGAAAAGTGTGGCTGAAATTAGGAAAGCAACTCCATTTGTAATAGCCCCACAAAAAATAAAATACCTAGGAATTAACTTAACTAAAGAAGTGAAGGACCTCTATGATGAAAACTTTAAAATCTTGAAAAAGGAAATCAACACAGAACTAAAAAATGGCAAAGCCTCCCATGCTCCTGGATTGGAAAGATTAACATCGTGAAAATGGCAATACTTCCCAAGGCTATCTACAAATTCAACGCAAGCAGAAGCAGAATCTGAAGCAGAAGGAGAAACAGAAGAAGCACAATCTGAAGCAGAAGCAGAAGAAACAGATATAGTAGAATGAGCAGAAGCAGAAGCACCAGGAGAAGCAGAAGAAGAAGAAGGAGAAGGTGAAAGAGAAGGATTAGGAGTAGGAGAAGCAAAAGGATAAGCAGAACCAGAAAGAGACGCAGAAGGAGAAGCAGCACGAGAATTAGGTGAAGCAGGAGAAGAAGAAGCAGGAGAAGCAGAAGAAACAGAAGGCGCAGAAGCAGAATGAGAAGCAGAAGGAGAAATTGAAGCAGAAGCAGAAGAAGAAGCAGAAGCAGAAGAAGAAGCAGAAGAAGGAGAAGGACAAGGAGAAGGAGAAAGAGAAGAAGAAAGAGAAGCAGAATGAGAAGCAGGAGAAGCAGAAGCTGGAGAAGTCGAAGCAGAAGAAACAGAAGATGGGGAAGAAGCAGGAGGAGAAGCAGAAACAGAAGGAAAAACAGAAAGAGAAGCAGGAGAAGCAGAAGAAGCAGCAGCAGGAGAAGCAGAAGCAGGAGAAGCCGAAAAAGCAAAAGCAAAACCTGAAGCAGAAGGAGAAGCAGGAGAAGCAGAAGAAGCAGAATGTGGAGAAGCAGAAGGAGAAACAGAAGCAGAAAGAGAAGCAAAAGCAGAAGGAGAAGCAGAAGAAACAGAAGAAGCAGAGGCAGTATCAGAAGAAGCAGAAGATTCAGAAGCAGAAGGAGAAGCAGAAGGAAAAGCAGAAGAACTAGAAGGAGAAGGAGAAGGAGAAACAGGAGTAGAAGCAGAAAGAGAAGCAGAAGAAGGAGCAGTAGAAGGAAAAGCGGCAGGAGAAACAGAAAGAGCAGCAGAAGGAGAAGCAGGAAATGCAGAATCAGGAGAAGAACAAGCAGAAGAAACAGGAGAAGGACAAGAAGCAGAAGCAGAAGGAGAAGTAGAAAGAGAAGGAGGGGAAGCAGAAGCAGGAGAAGCAGAAGCATAAGAATCCGAAGAAGCAGAAGCAGAAACTGAAGGAGAAGCAGGAGAAGCAGAAGAATCAGAGTCTGGAGAAGCAGAATGAGAAGCAGAAGGAGAAGCAGAAGCAGAAAGAGAATCAAAAGCAGAAGGAGAAGCAGAAGAAACAGAAGAAGTAGAAGCAGTAGCAGTTGTAGCAGAAGCAGTAGGAAAAGCAGA
>NW_012312988.1:0-2227 GCF_000151885.1 Dipodomys ordii | reverse complement strand
GCGAGGACACAGCGGGACACAGCGTCGATAAAGCTGGGAAACAGCGGGACACAGCGGGACACAGCGGGGTACACATCTGGGGACACAAAGGGACACATCGGGGGACACAGCGAGGACACAGCAGAACACATCGTGGGACACAGTGAGGACACAGCGGGACACAGCGGGATACAGCAGGGACACAGCAGTAGACACAGCGGGACACAGCGGGGGACACAGCGGGGGACACAGAGGGTGACACAGCGGGGGACACAGCGAGGACACAGCTGGACACAGCGGGGTACAGAGCAGGACACAGCAGGGGACACAGAGGGGTACACAGAGGGAAACAGCGGGAAACACAGGGAGGACACAGCGGGGGACAATGTAGGACACCACGGGACACAGTGTGACACAGCGGGACACAGCGGGGACACTGAAGGGACACAGCGGGACAAAGCGGGGAACACAGCGAGGACACAGCGGGACCCAGCGGGACACAGCGTCGATACAGCGGGAACATACCGTCACACAGCGGGACACAGCGGTACACAGCGAGGACACAGCGGGACACAGTGGGGGACACAGCGGGACACAGAGTGGACACAGCAGTGGGCACAGCGGGACACAGCAGGGGACACAGTGGGACACAGCGGGGGACACAGAGAGGGACATAGCTGGACACAGCGGGACACAGCGGGGGACACAGGGGGACACAGCGGGACACAGAGGGGGGACAGAGCGAGGGACAGAGCGGGACACAGCGGGACACAGTGGGAAACAGTGGGGGACACAGCGGGATGCAGCGGGGGACATAGTGAAGACACAGAGGGACACAGTGGGTGATAGAGCCGGACAAAGCGGGGGACACAGCGGGGGACACAGCGGGACTCAGCGGGGACACAGCAGGACACATCGGGGACAGAGCGGGACACAGCAGGACACAGTCGGACACAGTGGGGGACACAGCGGGACACAACGGGGGACACAGTGAGCACACAGCGGGACAGAGTGGGGGATAGAGCGAGGACACAGTGGGACACAGCGGGACATAGCGGGACATAGCAAGACACAGCGGGGACACAGCAGGGGACACAGCGGGACACAGCGGGACACAGCGGGGACACAGCGGGGGACACAGTGAGGACACAGCGGGATAGAGCTTGTGATACAGTGAGGACACAGCGGAACACAGCGTGACACAGCGGGGACACAGCGGGGGACACAGCGCGACACAGCGGGGACACAGCGTAGACACAGCGGAACACAGCGGGACCCAAAGGGGGACACAGCAGGACACTGCGGGGGACACAGTAAGGACACAACGGGACAGAGTGAGGGATACAGCGAGGACTAAGCGGGACACAGCAGGACACAGCGGGAACTCAGCGGGAGACAGTGTGACACAGCAGGACACAGCGAGGGACAGAGCGGGACACAGTGGAACACAGTGGGGGACCCAGCGGGACACAGCGGGGAACACAGCGAGGACACAGCGGGACCCAGGGGACACAGCGTCGATACAGCGGGAACATAACGGGACACAGCAGGGACACACCGGGGGACAGCGGGGACACAGCCCGGACACAGCTGGGGACACAGCGGGGGACACAGAGGGAAACAGCGGGGACACAGCAGGGACACAGTGGGGGACAAATCGGGGGACACAGCGGGAAACAGCGGGGACAGAGCGGGACATAGCGGGACACGGCAGGACACAGCGGGGGACACAGCGGGACACAGCAGGGGACACAGCTGGACACAGCTGGGACACAGAGGGGGACACAGCGGGACACAGCGTGGTACAAAGCGGGAAACAGCGGGGTACACAGTGGGGGACACAACGGGACACAGCGGGGGACACAGCAAGGACACAGCGGGACACAGCGGGGAAACAGCGGGACACAACGGGGACACAGCTGTACACAGTGTGGTACACAGTGCGACACAGTGGGGACACAGCGTAGACACAGCGGGACACAGCGGGACACAAAGAGGGACACAGCATGACACAGCGGGGGACACAGTGAGGACACAACGGGACAGAGTGGGGGGATACAGCGAGGACTCATTGGGGGCACAGCGGAACACAGCGGGATACAGCATGGACACAGCGGGGACAAACATGGACATAACGGGGACACATCTGGGACTCAGCAATTATACAGCGGGGGACACATCAGTGGGATCATGCGGGACCCAGTCGGGGAACCAGCTCGGACACTTCGGGGGAAAATATCGGGGGGAA
>NW_012312987.1:0-2227 GCF_000151885.1 Dipodomys ordii | reverse complement strand
ATCTTCTTCTTCTACTTCTTCTTCTTCTTCTTCTTCTTCTTCTTCTTCTTCTTCTTCTTCTTCTTCTTCTTCTTCTTCTTCTTCTTCTTCTTCTTCTTCTTCTTCTTCTTCTTCTCTGCTTCGGCTTCTGCTTCTTTTTCTTCTGCTTCTCCTTCTCCTTCTTCTGCTTCTCCTTCTACTTCTGCTTCAATTTCTCCTTCTCCTGCTTCTCATTCTACTTCTGCTTTTTCTATTTCTTCTTCCTATGCTTCTCCTTCTGCTTCTCCTGCTTCACCTTCTGCTTCTCTTTCTGCTTCTGCTTATTCTTCTCCTAATCCTTAACTTTCTCCTTCTCCATCTTCTTTCCTTGCTTCTCCTTCTTCTTCTTCTTCTTCTTCTCCTTCTTCTCCTTCTTCTTCTTCTTCTTCTTCTCCTTCTTCTTCTTCTCCTTCTTCTCCTTCTTCTTCTTCTTCTTCTTCTTCTTCTTCTTCTTCTTCTTCTTCTTCTTCTTCTTCTTCTTCTTCTTCTTCTTCTCCTTCTCTTTCGTCTGCTTCTGCTTTTCCTGCTACTTCTGCTTCAACTGCTTCTCTTTCTGCTTCTCATTCTGCTTCTGCGTCTCCTTCTGCTTCTCCTATTGCTTCTGCTGCCCTTCCTTCTCCTTCTCCTATTTCTGCTTCTCCTTCTACTTTTGCTTATTCTGCTTCTCCTGCTTCTCCTTCTGCATCTTCTTCTGCTTCTGCTTCTCCTTCTGCTGCTTCTTCTGCTTCTACTTCTCCTTCTTCTGCTTTTCCTTCTGATTCTCCTTCTGCTTCTCCTTCTCCTTCTCCTTCTGCTTCTCGTTTTGCTTCTGATTTTCCTTCTGCTCTTCCTACTCCTAATCCTTCTCTTTCTCCTTCTCCTTCTTGTTCTTCTGCTTCTCGTTCTGCTTCTGCTTCTTCTGCTTGTTCTGTTTCTTCTGCTTCAGGTCCTGCTTCTGCTTCTTCAGCTTCTTCTGTTTCTTCTGCTTCTGCTTCTCCTGCTAATGCTTCTTCTGCTTCTCTTTCTGCTTCTCCTTTTGCTTCTGCTTCTCCTTCTGCTCCTTCTCCTTCTTCTGTTTCTTCTTCTTCTTCTTCTTCTTCTTCTGCTTCTCCCGCTTCTGCTTCTTCTGCTTCTCCTTCGTTTCCTCTGTTTCTGCTTCTCCTTCTCTTCTTCTGCTTCTCTTTCTGCTTCTGCTTCTTCTGATTCTCCAACTAATCCTTCTTCTTCTCCTTCTGTTTCTGCTTCTCTTTCTGTTTCTGCAACTCCTTCTGCTTCACCTTCTGCTGCTCCTTCTCCTTCTTCTGTGTCTCCCTCTGCTTCTGCTTCTGCTTCTTATGCTTCTTCTTTTTCTTCTGCTTCTGCTTCTCCTGCTTCTGCTTCTTATGCTTCTACTGCTTCTTCTGTTCTGTTTCTTCTGCTTCTACTTCTCTTTCTGCTTCTGCTTCTCCTGCTTGTTTTTCTGCTTCTTCTGCTGCTTCTCCTTCTGCTGCTTCTTCTACTTCTCCTTCTGCTTCTCTTTTTGCTTCTCCTTCTGCTTCTGCTTCTTCTGTTTCTCCTGCCTGAATTTCTGGTTCTACTTCTTCTGCTGCTTCTCCTTCTGCTTCTGCTTCTACTTATGCTTCTGTTTCTGCTTCTTCTGCTTCTTCTCTTTCGGCTTCTCCTGCCTCTGCATCTTGTGCTTCTCCTGCTTCTCTTTCTGCTTCTCAATCCGCTTCTGCTTGTCCTTCTGCTTCTACTTCTCCTTCTTCTTCTTCTCCTACTTCTGCTTCTCCTTCAACTTCTGCTTCTTCTGCTTCTCCTTCTGCATCTCCTTCTGCTTGTGCTTGTGCTTATGCTTCACTTCTGCCTCTTCTTCTCCTTCTCCTTGATTTGCTACTCCTTTTGCTTCTGCTTCTTCTGCTTTTCCTGCTTCTCCTTCTGCTTCTGCTTCTCCTGCTTCTACTTCTGCATCATCTTCTGCATCTGCTTCTCCTTCTCCTTCTTCTGCTTCTCCTTCTGATTCTCCTTCTGCTTCTTCTTCTTCTGCTTTACCTGCTTCTCTTTCTGCTTCTCCTTTTGCTTCTCTATCTGTTTCTCCTTCTCCTCATTCTTCTGCTTTTCCTTCTGCTTCTCCTGCTTCTGCTACAAACTGCTACTGCTTCTACTTCTTCTGAATCTTCTGCTTCCCCTTCTGCTTTTGATTCTCATATCTGCTTCTGCTTCTCCTTCTGCTTCTCATTCTGCTTCTCCA
>NW_012312986.1:0-2227 GCF_000151885.1 Dipodomys ordii | reverse complement strand
TCCTCGCTGTTTCCCTCGCTGTATCTGCTGTGTCTTCGCTGTGTCACACGCTGTGTCCCGTTGTGTACCCAGCTGTGTACCACGCTGTGTCCCACTATGTCCCCGCTGTATCGACGCTGTGTCCCGCTAGGTCCCGCTGTGTCCTTGCTGTCTTCCCCGCTGTGTCCCGCTGTTTACCCCTCTGTGTCCTCCGCTGTGTCCCGCTGTGTCCCGCTGTGTACTGCTGTGTCCCCCGCTGAGTCCCGCTGTGTCCCCGCTGTGTCCCAATATGTCCTCGCTGTGTCCGGCGCTGGGTCCCGCTGTGTCCCCCCTGTGTCCCCCGCTGTGTCCGGCTCTGTCCGGCTGTGTCCCCCGCTGTCTCCCGATCTGTACCCCGCTGTGTCTCAAGCTTTGTCCCCGCTGTGTCCCACTGTGTCCCGCTGTGTCCCGCTGTGCCCCCACTGTGTCCCGTTGTGTTCACAGCTGTGTACCACGCTTTGTAACGCTGTGTCCCCGCTGTATCAACGCTGTGTACCGCTGGGTATGGCTGTGTCCTCGCTGTGTTCCCCGCTGTGTCCCGCTGTGTCCCCCACTGTGTCCCCCGCTGTGTCCCTATGTGTCCCACGCTTTGTCCCCCTGTGTCCCCGCAGTTTCCCCGCTGTGTCCCGCTGTTTCCCACTGTGTTCTGTGGTGTCCCGCTTTGTCCCCCGCTGTGTCCCCCGGTGAGTCGCCGCTGTGTCCCCGCTTTGTCCCGCTGAGTCCTCCATGTGTCCCCCGCTGTGTCCCGCTGTGTCCCCCGCTGTGTCCCGCTGTGTCCACTGCTGGGACCCGGCTGTGTCCCGCTGTGTCCCGCTGTGTCCCGCTGTGTCCTCACTGTGTCCTACTCTGTGTTCCGCTGTGTCCTCGCTGTGTCCCCCGCTGTGTCCCGCTGTGTCCCCCGCTGTGCCCTGCAGTGGCCCTCTGTGTCCTGCTGTGTCCCCCACTGTTTCCGCTGCTGTGTCCGGCTGTGTCCCACACTGTGTCCCTCTCTGTCCCCCTCTGTGTCCCGCTGTGTCCCCCGCTGTGTCCCACTGTGTTCCCGCAGTGTCACTGCTGTTTCCTGCTGTGTCCCGCTGTGTTCCGTGGTGTCCCTCTTTGTCTCCCGCTGTGTCCCTCGCTGTGTCCCGCTGTGTCCGACTGTGTCCCGCTCTGTCCATGCTGTGTCCCGCTGTGTCCCGCTGTGTCCCACTGCGTCCCGCTGTGTCCCGCTGTGCCCCCACTGTGTCCCGTTGTGTCCACAGCTTTGTACCATGCTGTGTAACGCTGTGTCTCCGCTGTATCGACGCTGTGTCCCGCTGGGTCCCGATGTGTCCTCGCTGTGTTCCCCGCTGTGTCCAGCTGTTTCCCCCACTTTGTCCCCCACTGTGTCCTCGCTTTGTCCCCCGCTGTGTCCCTCTGTGTCCCGCTGTGTCCTCGCTGTGTCCCCCTCTGTGTCCCGCTGTGTCCCCCGCCGTGTCCCGCTGTGTCCCGCTGTGTCCCGCTGTGTCCCCGCTGTGTCCCGCTGTGTCCCGCTTTGTCCCCCACTGTGTCCCGCAGTGACCCCGCTGTGTCCCGCTGTGTCCCACTGTGTCCCGTGGTGTCCCGCTTTGTCCCCGCTGTGTCCCCGGCTGAGTCTCGCTGTGTCCCCACTGTGTCCTTTCTGTGTCCCCCGCTGTGTCCTGCTCTGTTCCCCACTGTGTCTCCCGTTTTGTCCCCGCTGTGCCCCACTGTGTCCCGCTGTGTCCCCCACTGTGTCCCGTTGTGTCAACAGCTGTGTACCCCGCGGTGTCCCCGCTGTATCGACGCTGTGTCTCGCTGGGTCCTGCTGTGTCTCTCTCTGTGTTCCCCACTGTGTCCCGCTGTGTCCCCCGCTGTGTCACTCGCTGTGTCCCCCGCTGTGTCCCGCTGTGTCCCACTGTGTCCCCCGCTGTGTCCTTGCTGTGTCCCCACTGTGTCCCGCTGGGTCCAGCTAGGTCCTCTCTTTGTTCCCCGCTCTGTCAAGCTAAATCCCCAGCTGTGACTCAAACTGAGTCCTGCTGTGACCCAGAAAGTGTCCGAATGAGTCCTGCTGAATCCCCAGCTGAGTACTTGCTGTGTCCCTGCTGTGACCCGCACTGTCCCGCAATGTCCCCAGATGTGTTCCGCTGTGTCACCACTGTGTCCCGCTATGACCTCGCTGTGTCCCCCGCTGAAACCCGCTTTGACCTAGATGAGTACCCCACTGTGTCCC
>NW_012312985.1:0-2227 GCF_000151885.1 Dipodomys ordii | reverse complement strand
AAGAGAAGCAGAAGGGGAAGTAGAGAAAACAGCAGATGAAGCAGAAAAACAAGCAGGAGAAGCAGAAGCAGGAAGAGAAGTAGAAGCAGAAGAAGCAGAAGAAGAAGAAGAAGAAGAAGAAGAAGAAGAAGAAGAAGAAGAAGAAGAAGAAGAAGAAGAAGAAGAAGAAGAAGAAGAAGAAGAAGAAGGAGAAGGAGAAGGAGAAGCAGTAGAAGCAGAAGAAGCAGAAGCAGGAGAAGCAGAAGCAGAAGAAAAAGAATAAGCATAAGAAGCAGAATCAGAGGGAGAAGCAGAAGAAGGAGAAGCAGAAGCAGAAGAAGCAGAAGCAGAAGCAGAAGAAGATGCAGAAGGAGAAGCAGGAGAAGCAGAAGAAGGAGAAGGAGAAGGCGAAAGAGAAGGATTAGGAGTAGGAGAAGCAAAAGGATAAGCAGAAGCAGAAAGAGACGCAGAAGGAGAAGCAGCACGAGAAGTAGGAGAAGCAGAAGCAGGAGAAGCAGAAGAAACAGAAGACGCAGAAGCAGAATGAGAAGCAGAAGGAGAAATTGAAGCAGAAGCAGAAGGAGAAGCAGAAGCAGAAGAAGGAGAAGGAGAAGCAGAAAGAGAAGCAGAAAGAGAAGCACAACGAGAAGCAGGAGAAACAGAAGCAGGAGAAGCAGAAACAGAAGAAACATAGGAAGGAGAAGAAGCAGAAGCAGAAGGAGAAGCAGAAACAGAAGGAAAAGCAGAAAGAGAAGCAGGAGAAGCAGAAGAAGCAGCAGCAGGAGAAGCAGAAGCAGAAGAAGCTGAAGAAGCAGAAGCAGAACCTGAAGCAGAAAGAGAAGCAGGAGAAGCAGAAGAAGCAGAATCTGGAGAAGCAGAAGGAGAAGCAGAAGCAGAAAGAGAAGCAAAAGCAGAAGGAGATGCAGAAGGGGAAGCAGAAGAAACAGAAGATGCAGAGGCAGTAGCAGAAGAAGCAGAAGATGCAGAAGCTGAAGGAGAAGCTGAAGGAAATGCAGAAGAACGAGAAGGAGAAGGAATAGGAGAAACAGAAGGAGAAGCAGAAAGAGAAGCAGAAGAAGGAGCAGGAGAAGGAAAAGCAGCAGGAGAAGCAGAAAGAGCAGCAGAAGGAGAAGCAGAAGCAGAAGCAGAAGCAGAAGTAGAAGCAGAAGAAGGAGAAGCAGAAGGAGAAGCATAAAGAGAAACAGAAGGAGAAGCAGGAGAAGCAGAAGCAGGAGAAGCAGAATCAAAAGAAATAGAAGAAGGATAAGAAGCAGAAGCAGAAAGAGAAGCAGAAACAGAAGAAGAAGCAGGAATAGAAGCAGAAGAAGCTGAAGAAGCAGAAGCAGAACCTCAAGCAGAAGGAGAAGCAGTAGAAGCAGAAGAAGCAGAATCTGGAGAAGAAGGAGAAGCAGAAGCAGAAAGAGAAGCAAAAGCTGAAGGAGAAGCAGAAAGAGAAGCAGAAGAAACAGAAGAAGCAGAAGCAGTAGCAGAAGAACCTGAAGATGCAGAAGCAGATAGAGAAGCAGAAGGAATAGCAGAATAACGACAAGGAGAAACAGAAGGAGAAGAAGAATGAGAAGCAGAAGGAGAAGCAGGAAAAACAGAAGAAGCAAAAACAGACGGAGAAGCAGAAGAAGGAGAAGCAGAAGCAGAAGAAGAAGCAGAAGGAAAAGCACAAGCAGAAGGATGTGCAGAAGGAGTAGCAGGAGAAGCAGAAGAAGCAGAAGCAGAAGGAGAAGAAGAAGGAGAAGAAGCAGAATCAGAAGAAGCAGAAGGAGAAGTAGAAAGAGAAGCCGACGAAGAGAAGCAGAACGAGAAGCAGGAAAGCAGAAGAAGCAGAGCGGGAGAAGCAGAAGAAGAAGAAACAGAAGAAATAGAAGGAGCAGAAGCAGAAGGAGGAGCAGAAGCAGAAGGAGAAGCAGAAAGAGAAGCAGGAAAAGCAGAAGAAGCAGAGGCAGGAGAAGAAGATGCAGAAGAAACAGGAGAAGGACAAGAAGCAGAAGCAGAAGGAGAAGCAGAAACAGAAGGAGAAGCAGAAAGAGAAGGAGGGGAAGCAGAAAAACAGAAGCAGGAGAACCAGAAGCATAAGAATCTGAAGAAGCAGAAGCAGAATCTGAAGCAGATGAGAAGCACGAGAAGCAGAGAGCAGAATCTGGAGAAGCAGATGAGAAGCAGATGAGAAGCAGAGCAGAAGAGAATCAAAAGGAGAAGGAGAAGCGGAGATCAGAGAGCAGAAGCAGTAGCAGTG